>NC_082736.1:12485431-12699185 GCF_030144855.1 Hypanus sabinus
AAGGAATGAATGGCAGTTCCATGTTAAAAACAACTCGAAAGTCCTCCCCTCCCAGCTACCCCTCCAGCACGTAAGCACCAGCAAAACAACGGTCCCCTCCCGACATCAAGAAAAACATCGGCGCCCCATATCATGCACTCATTTTTCAGCAAAGCATCAATTGGGGCACAGACTTGCAGTACCCCATAGACTACTCTTTCACCCGGTGTTTCGACATACCAAAGGTGCTCTCTCTCTCTCTCTCTCTCTCTCTCTCTCTCTCTCTCTCTCTCTCTCTCTCTCTCTCTCTCTCTCTCTCTCTCTCTCTCTCTCTCTCTCTCTCTCTCTCTCTCTCTCTCTCTCTCTCTCTCTCTCTCTCTCTCTCTCTCTCTCTCTCTCTCTCTCTCTCTCTCTCTCTCTCTCTCTCTCTCTCTTTCTCTCACTCTCTCTCCCCCCCTCTCTCTCTCATCTTGAATCTCCATGTTCCGTGTGGTCATATCCTTAATAATCGACTGCAACAGCTCCCCAAACACCAAGGTCAGACTAATGGCACGTAGGTCCCTTACTTCTACCTTTCTCCCTTCTTGAGGAGTGGAATCACATTTGCAAATGTCTAGTCTTCCACAACCATTCCAAAATCCAGTGATTCTTAAAAGATCATTACTAATGCCTACACAATCTCTTCAGCTAGCCCTGGGGTGCTCACCGTCTGGGACAGGTGATTTACCTGCCCTCCGAAACTCTCTTTTGGTGTAAGCACCAAAGAAGATAACACAAGATTAAGTAAGTAACCCCCTGACGGTCTGACATGCAAATCACATTCAGAACCTGAAACCATTGGGAATGGGCGATCTGTTATTCGGATGATTGGCACAGTTGGGCTCACAGGATAACCCAGATTTTTTGTTGTTTAACTGAAAACTACGCTTCATAGGCATGCACTTATTCACCCATGAACGGAGATGTCCCGGATTCCCGAGTGGACGCATCTATTCTGTTCTCAATGTCTGTTAGTGACAGGAATATTCACCGACAGGGTTTACTGTCGAAGTGATGGATGCAAGGAATGCTTTGACGGTCATGGACTTGGGCTATTTGCTGTTGATTCCAAACTTTTTCCGGATAATTATACAAAATATTGGGTGACTCTTCCTCTACCGCTGATGTTACGCTCACTTACTTCTCCCCCTATTTCCTATTTCCTCCGGTTCCATACACACTTTCTCACTGTCACATTTGATAGGTCCTATTCTTTCACGTCTTATCCTCTTGCTCTTCACCTACATGTCGAATGCCTTGGGATTTTCCTTAACCCTGCCCGCCAAGGCCGCCTCATGGCCCGTTCTGACTCTGGAAATGTCTTTTTTAAGCAACTTCCTGTCAGCCTTATGATCTTCTAAATCCCTAACATTAACTCTGAACCTTCTATAAGCTTTTCTTTTCTTTGCGACTAAAGCTATTACAACCTTTGTATACCACATTTCATGTACCCTCCCATAACTTCCCTCTCTCATTGGAAAATACCTCTGCAGAACTCCACACAAATATCCCCTGAACATTTGCCATATTTCTTTCATACTTTTCGCTGAGAACATCTGTTCCCAATTTAATCCACCAGTTTCCTGCCTGATAAACTCATAATTCTCCTCACTCCAATTAAACGGTTTTCCAATTTCTCTGTTCCTATCTCCCTCCAATGTTAATGTAAAGGAGGTAGAATTATGATCAATATACCCAAAATGCTGTCCCACTGTGAGATCCGACACCTGAGCCGGTTCATTTCCCAATATCAAATCAAGTACAGCGTCTCCTCTTGTAGGCCTATCTGCATATTGTGTCGAGCACCCTTCCTGAACACAGCTAACAAACCCCACCCCACCAAAACCTAGGGAGATTCTAATCGATATTTTGAGAAATTAAAATCTCCCATTACAACAATTCTGTTAATATTACATCCTTCCAAAATCTTTTTCCCTATCTGCTCCCCGATATCCTTGCTACTATTGGGCAGCCTATAAAGAACACCCAGTGAAGTTATTGACCCCTAACTTAAACTCCACTCACAGAGACACTTTAGAAAATCTCTCGATGGCGTTCACCTTTTTTGCCGCCGTGACGCTATCTCTGATCAAAAGTGCCACACCCCGGCTCGTTTGCCTCCCTCCCTGTCCTTTCTCAAACATCTAAATCCCGGCACTTGAAGTAACCATTGCTGTCCCTGAGCCATACGAGTCTCTGTAATGGCCACCACATCATAGTTCTAAGTATTGATCCACGCTCTAAGCTCTTATGCTTTGTTCACAATACTCCTTGCGTTAAAATAGACACAACTCAAACTGTCCATCTGAGCACGTCCTTTCTCTAACACTTGCCTATCTTCCCTCTCGCGCTATCTTCAAGCTTTCTCTATTTGTGAGTCAACCGCCTCTTCCCTATTTTTCTTCAGTTCGGTTCTCTCCCACCAATAGTTCTAGATTAAATTCTCCGCAGTAGCCTGAGCTAGAATCCCCGCCGAGATATTTGAACCTCTGGGATTTAAGTGCAACCCGTACTTTTTTTTTACAAGGCACACCTGTCTCAAGAGAGCTCTCAATGATCCAGAAATCAGAATCCCTGCCCCCTGCTCCAAACCCTCAGCCACACATTTATCGTCCGCCTCATTCTATTGCTATACTCACTGTCGCGTGGCCAGCCAATTATCCCGAGAGGACGACCTTTCCGGTCTTGCTTCTCAAACTCCTTCCAAATTCCCTTTTGTCTTTTCAGGACCTCCTCTCTTTCCCTACTGATGTCGTTAGTACCAATATGTAACACGATCGCTGGCTTCTGTCCCTCCAACAACAGGATATGTTGAACGCGATCTGAATCATCCCGAACCCTGACACCTGGGGCAAACCACCATCCGAGTTTCTTTCCTGCGTACACAGAATCACCTGTATGATCCCCTAACTATAGAGTCCCCTGATGCTGCTGCCTTCCCCCATTTCCCTACCGTCTGAGCCACAGGGCCGGACTCTGTACCAGAGTCCCCCAGGTAATCTGCCCCGCCAAGAGTACTCAAACAGGAGTACTTATTGTCAAGAGGTACAGCCACAGAGGTGTTCTCTAGTACCTGACTCTTCCCTTTCTCTCTCCTAACTGGTACCCATTTGTCTGTCTCTCGTAGCCGCGGTGTGACTCCTTTCTATCACCTCCACACTCTCCCTGACCAGGAAAAAGATAATCGAGCTGCATCTCCAGTTCCATAACTCAGTCCCTTAGGAGCTGCATCTCGACACATCCGGTGCAGATATAGCCGTCCGGGAGGCTGGGATACTCAAGTAGCTCCTATATCTGACACTGAGCTCAGAAAACCGGCCTCAAACACTCACTACTTCCTTACCGCTAATAACACAGGTAGTCTACCTCGCCTCGTTACCGCCTCAGCCCGTTGAGCCAAAGCCCTATAACTCCATTACTTCTCACTCCGCTGCCCGCCTCGGACGCTGCCCGCTGGATATGGCGGTCTTCATTTTTAAACATTTCCCGGTCTACTGGCTGGCGTCACGCTCCTGCACAGTCTTGCCTCTCTTTCACCCGGAGTAGTAAACCTCCTTTCGCACCGGAAATCCTCAGCCTTTCATCCGCAGCCTTCTTGTTCCGATTATTAAGGCAGAGATAGATAGGTTCTTGATTAGCCAGGGAATCAAAGGGTGTGGGGTGAAAGCAGGAGATAGATAGGTTCTTGATTAGCCAGGGAATCAGAGGGTGTGGGGTGAAAGCAGGAACGTGCAGATGGCAGAATTACGTGGATCAGCTCATGACTGAATGGCGGAGCAGACTGGATGGTTCGAGTGACCTATTTCTGCTCCTAAATCTTATGATCTTATGGTCTTAAGTCTTTCAGCTTTTTAAACACCTTCTCCCTCGCTGAAGTAACTGCACTCGTTTATCCTCACTCGAACACCTGGGACACTGTTAGTGTTTCCCACAGAGAAAATTGATATAGATGCTCCTTTAGTTCATTTCTCATTTCTTTGACCGCTTATTAGGTCTCCGATCTCATACTCAGTCGGTCTTCATTCTAACTCATCTGCCTTTTAATTTTTTAAAAATAACTGAAAAAGAAAACTTTTTCTATTCACTCATCTATTTTGCCAGCTTGCTTTCATATTTCAAGTTTCCACTGCGAATGATTGTTGTTGGATTTTGCAGGTTTTTTAAAATTTCCAAATCTATATCAGCCCGCTGTTTTATTCTGCGTTTCACGCAGATTACTTTGCTTTTACCTTTGATTTGACAGCCTTGAGAACCGCAGTTGTCCTTTCTTACCATTTGAGCATTTCTTTGTTTTTGGAATACATCTATCCTGCACCTAACTCACTTTATTAGAGGTCCAAAATTATTTCTGCATAAACTGTCATCTATTACAGCATCCTCCTACTACTTTACTTTGGCCGACAACTCTGTCAGACCATCTCCTTTATTCCACTGGAATACTGCCACGTCAGAGATTACTTTCAGTCTATCAAATTTCAAGTTGAATTTAATCATATTTTTATCACTGTCTCTGAAGTGTGCCTTAAGTTCCGGAATTCCTTCTGGTTTATTGCATAACACTCAACCCAGTGTACGTGATCCCCAAGAAGTAATTGCCTTCAAATTCACTCTTTTGAGATCCATGAACATTTGATTTCCCTAATCTAATTACACGTTAACATGTCGCATGAATATCATAACATTGCCCTTTTGACACGCTTTTTTTAATATTTCTTGTTGTAATATGTAGTGCAGATCCCAGCGACTGTTCGGAAAATTTTGTATAACTGCTATCGGGGTACCTTTAATCTTGCAGTTTCATAACTCAACCCACACGGATTCAACATTTTCCAATCCTATGTCACATCTTTCTAATTGTTTGATGTCATTCTTCACCAGCAGTTCCATGCCACCCTATCTGCTTACCTCCTTTCACTCCGATTCAACACGTAATCTTGGATATTCAGTTCTGAACTATAACCACCTGTCTGCCACGATTCAATGCTGGCCCCAATATTGTACTCGACTACCTACAAAAGAGCAACAAGATAATCGACCTTATTTCTTATACACCGTGCACTGAAATATAACACTTCGAGAATTGCATTTGCTACCCATTTTGATTCTGAATCTGTAATGCACTGATATCCACCCTGTCGTGTAGAATTTCGTCCTATCATCTCCCTGTTCTTCCTGGCATTTTGCCGGCACGCCATCTGTACCTTTTCACCATCAGTGTTTTCCTAACTTCTCTGTGGTTCCATCCACGTGCCATCCCAGGACTCCAACATCTGACATGAAGCACACACAACGACAATTCATACTAACCTACGCATCCCTGAAACAGTCTGAAAAAGTGGAAAGTGAACAGAATCTTATCCGGACAACTTACACAGTTGCGACGCCTATTTCGAGCCGAAGCCGCCTTAAACCCAAAGCTTAACAATCCCACGAAGCATCCCAACAGATCTGGCAGAAAGGATGTTCCCTTCAGAAAACCATGCTAACTTTGGCCTGTTTTATCTTGTGCTTCCATGTACCGCAAAGCCTCATGCTTAGTACTGGGCAACAGCATATTTACAACCACTGAAGAACAGATAACTGAACTTTATTTTCCTTTCTTCTCCCTCTTTTCCTCCTTAAAGAGTGGAGTGACATTTAGAAATTTCTTGTCCTCAGGAGCCACTCCACAAGCCGGTGATTCCTGAAAGATCAATATTAATGCCTCCATACTCGCTTCAGTTATCTATTTCAGATCCCTTTTGTGCAGTCAATCTGTTCTAGGTGATTGATGCATATCCAACCTATTCCTGTCTCAACGGTCGACTGCTGTTTCTTCATCCCCGATCACTACCTCTCCATCTACATGCTTCAACTGACCGATATCCACTCTTCTGTCTCTTTTATCATTTATATCCATCTGCAAAATCGTCTTCTACCTCTGTTACTGGCCGAAGTAGAAACGTATTTTATATTTCTTGTCCTTGTGCCTTTTTATTTGACTTTCGTTGGTTTTAATAAAAAGCCTTGCCATTCGTTACATTCCCGCTAATTGTTATAATATAGACGCTCATTTTAATCTATTCCATGCCAATGATGTTAGTTGCTTTCTGGAGATTTTGGAAAAACTTCCGAAACCACTATCTTCCCGTTATTTTTTCTTTGTTGTACATCCCTTATTTTGCTTTTACGTTAGCTTTGTTTTACCTTTAGAGCCACGATCCTACTCTTTTCTCCATTTGAGTATTTTCTTATTCTTTTTGGAATACATCTTTCTTGCACTTTACACATTTTACCAGAACTGCAAGCCATTTTGCACAATGTCATCCATGCCAGCATATCTTTTCAATTTACTTTGGCAAACTGCTCTCCAATACCACTGGAATTTCCTTTACTCTGTTGAAGTACTGCAACTTCAGAGTTTACTCTTTCCCTATCAAATTTCAAGTTGAGCTCTGTCGTACTGTCATCACCGTATCCTAAGTGTCCCGTTACCTTAAGCTCCCTAATCGCCTCCAGGTTAACTGCTGTTAATAACATTCCACATATTTACTCTGGTAAGATCAATTACTAACCTGGTTTTTTTCTAATCCACGTGCATGTTAAAATCTCCCGTGAATACAACGTTGCTATTTTGAGACGCCTTTTTTTTATTTCCCTTTGTAATCTGTAGTCCATATCACGTCGACTGTTTGGAGACCTGTTACACTTTTACACTTTTGCAGTCCTTTTACACTTACGGTTTCTCAACGTAACCACAAATATTCAACTTCGTCCAGTCCTATGTCACGTTTTCCTAATGATTTGATGCTATGCTTTACCAGCAGATGCATTCCACCCTCTTTTCCTACCTTCCTGTCACTCCGATCGATGTGTAATCTTGGACATCCAGCTCCGATTTGTACCCATCCTTCAACCACGATTCAGTGCTGGCCATAAGATCGTACCCAACAATCTGGGAATGTGCATGAAGAACATTAACATTACTTTATCATTTTTCGTGCATTGAAATATAGCACTTTGAGTACTGTATATGCTACCTTTTTTGATGTTGCTTCCCTAATGCATTGATATTATCTCTGCCGTCTTCAATTTTGTCCTATCATCTGTCTGCTCTTCCTGACATTCTGACTGTACGCTACTAGTTATTTTTAATATCTGTTCTATCCGAATGTCCGACACTCTTGTTCACATCCCCTGCTAAATTATTATATTCGTCAGCCGTCTCTTTGTTCCTCATCGCTACCTCTCCAGCTTCACTTTCCAAGAGCCTGATATCCACTCTCGTCTCTCTTTTATATTTAAAAATATGATTTTTTTCTGTATCCCCTTTTACGTTATAGGCAAACTTCGCGTCATACTTCATCTTTTCTCTCCTTGTGGCTTTTTAGTTGACTTTTGTTTTGCTATAGTATTTGTTCTCTCTTTTGCTTTTACCCTGCCTTAGACTTTCTTTGTCAGCCAAGGTTGCATCATCATCCCTTCAGAGTACTTCTTCATATTTTGATATATATCTCCCTTGCCCTGTCCGAATATCTGCCTGGAACAACAGACGTTGGTGTTGACCAATCATTCTTTTTAGTGTCTCATTCCAATCGGTTCTAGCCAATTCCACACTCAAGCCTCTGCATTTCCCTTCACATCAGTGTTATCCAATTAGTTCAGATTTTACCTTCTCCTACGCAAATACAGGCTGAATTCTATCGTATTATGGCCACTACCTTCCAAGCATTCCTTTCATTACAAAACACATCATCCACTATTTCCTTTCCCCTTGTGGACTCAAACACAAGCTGCACTGCAAAAGCATCTCATCGGCAGTATGCAAATTCGCTCTTTTGGGATTCAGCACAAACCAGATTTTTCAATCTACTTTGAAATCCCCCATGACTATTGCAATTTCAACATTGGTCTTTTTACATACATTTTTGATCTCCTGCTGTAATTTTAAGCCCACCTCATGGCTACCTTCTGATGTCTGTATTTCACTCCCATCAAGGTACTCCAAGCGTAGCAGTTTCTGAACCCATCCGTGAAGGATCTACATCTTCTGGTCCGATGACATCTTTTTCGAAGGATTTGGTTTCTTTGTTACCAAATAAGCTACCCTACCCCTTCTACCTTTCCTCCTATTTCTTTCGAATCGAATTTGCATCCTTCGCTGTTAAGCTCCAAACTATGTTCTTCTTTCAGCCATATCTCCAAGATGCCCACATACCAATCTCTCACTGTTCCACAAGATCACCTACCGTATTAAGAATACGATGCGCATTCACATATAACATTTTCAGTCCCATATTCATCATCCTTATTGATACGGGCCCTTGTTAAACTTTCAAAGATCTCTGTGCCTACAATTTTCTTTCTTTCTTTTTCAATCTTTTTATTGAGTTTCATATATAAAAAAATAACATAACATAATATTGAATAGGTTATAAATACTCTAGCCTTGAAGTTAAATTAGTAATAAGATGTCAATATCTTATTAAATTAACAGCAAAAAGAACATCATACAATAATCAGTCAAACCTATATTGATTATACATGAAAAAGGATAATCACTAAAAGAAAGAAAAAAATACAAGAAAAAATATATATTAGAAAAAACAATACACCTAAACTAACATGGGCAATAATAATAGTTCATATGTACATGATAGTGTCAAGAACTCCGGAAAACTCCATACCAGAACAAGGATAAAAAGAGAAAAGTTCCGGAAGAGGTCAAATTAACTCATATGAAAATGTCGAATAAACGGTCCCCAAGTTTCTTCAAATTTAATTGATGGATCAAAAATAGTACTTCTAATTTTTTCTAAGCTCAAACAAGAAATAGTTTGAGAGAAGCACTGAAACGTGGTAGGAGGGTTTACTTCTTTCCAATTTTGTAATATAGACCTTCTAGCCATTAGAGTTGCAAAGGCGATCATTCGTCTAATTGAAGGGGAAAATCGACTACCATCCTCATTTGGTATACCAAAAATTGCAGTGATAAAATGGGGTTGTAAATCAATATTTTTTTAAACCCTCCTTAATAGATCAAGCCTTTAGCGTATGGAAAAGGAAAGGTATAACATGTTTCCGTGATCTTTTTTTTTTTTTGAAGGTAGTTTGATGTCTTTTGACCAACTTACTAACAAATTTAAGTTACCTAAAACTTATTTTTTTAGATATTTACAAATCAGAAACTTTTTATATAAAGTTTTACCATCCTTTCCCAATTCAACTCCGATAGACTTTTTCGATATGATTTTTACCTTGGATCCTTGTCAGAAGGGTTTAGTGGCTCTTATTTATAATATGATCATGAAAATACGACCAGAAATGTCAGGCAGAATTAAACAAGAGTGCGAAAAAGAGCTTCAATATACTATATCAACAGAAAAATGGGAAAAAATTCTACAAATGGTTAATTCTTCTTCTATATGTGCTAAACATGCTTTAATACAATTTAAGGTGGTACATAGAGCTCACATGTCTAAAGATAAGCTTGCTCGATTCTACTCCCATATTAACCCTCAATGTGACAGATGTCAATCAGAAGTTCCTTCATTGACCCACATGTTTTGGTCATGTCCCACCTTATATAACTATTGGAAGGACATATTTGCCTACAATTTTCAAAGGCTCAAAGTTTTATTTATCATGAAAACGTGCAAGCATATACACATTTGTCTTCTCAGGATAGCAACAAAACAAAGAAAGAACATGAAAGGTTCTCTCTCGCCATCTCACTCCGTCCCTCTTTCACTCTCACTCTCATTCACCCTCCCCCTCACATTCGCACTTCCTATCATCGCTCTATTAGCCCTCCACATTCCCCCACCATCCCTCTGCATCGTCCTATTCCGCCCATTCGCCACCGCCCAGCCCCTGCACCTTTCTTTCCCCCTCTGTCTTTCCCTCCACATTTCCCTCTAGTTTTGATCTATTGTGCACCACGACATCCGGCTGCCTACCCTGCGTGTGCCTGCTCAGAGTCATGCTTATCACTGGCACTCATGAGGCAGCACATTCCTGCTCGTGGTCAAAGATAAAGCTATGTGCGTCCTTGGATCGCATCGTTACTGCTCACGGAGAACACTGCACATTAGGGCACAGGACAAGCACCCTGGCTTACGATGTCTGTGCTGAATACAATACAAAATAAAACTAAGCCTCTTCTGCATCTGTGTGATCTATGTCTTTCTATTCCCAACACATTTATGTGGCTGTCTGAAAGCTCTTAAATACCAGTTTCGCAAATGTTGCCACCACTCACAATAGCAGTAAGTGACAAGGGCTGACGGCTCTCATCGTTAAAATGTTATTTCGCCCAGCACATTTTTGAACTTCCAGCTGCCTGTCAGCTCTGCCATGAATCGGCCTTCTTCCACCCATAGTGCTTTCCCCTTACATTCCTTCTTCGCCATTCCTGCCTATCCCCTCTCTGCTTCCTTTCCCCCACTCCTTGATCGTTCCTCTGATTGTATTTTCACCTGGCACCTACCCCCTCTCCCTCACCTTCTTTATAGGGCCTCTGCCCACACCCACCTTCACACTTCTTCAGTCCAGACGAAGGGTCACGGCCCGAAACGTTGACTGCTCGTTTCCACGGAAGCTACCCGACCTGCTGAGTTCCTCTATCTTTTTGATTGTGTTTGCATTTTTGAACTTATTCTCTCTCACATCTAAAAGCTGTAAATTATAGTAAGGGACGTTGGCAACGCGGGAAAAAGATGCTGACTGTCTATCCCATCTCTATCTCTTGTGTTTTATAAAAGTCTGTCACTTTTCCCTTCAGCCGAAACGACCGTCAAAAACAAACCCCGCGTATGCAAACTTTCTTTGAAACCTAAACCCTTCAGTCCAGGCATAATCAGCATGAAACTAATCGGCACCTTCTTCAGCTGAATTGCATCCTTCCTGCGGTGTGGGTACTAGAAATGCACGGAGTGATCCAAGTGCGAACCAATTAATAATTCGTACACCTATTGCACAATACTCCAACACCTCCAGTGCTTCTACGATGCCGCGCACCTCTTTCACCATCCGGTTTTCATGGCACAGAACATAAGAAATTCTCGTTGGAGCACAGGCGAGGAGGATTTTCTTGAAACAGACGGCCGGGAATCTTTGCTATTCATTGTCACATACGGTGGCTTCTGCAGGTGCTCAGATTTGTTGGACCTGTTCAAATCTTGAGCTATTCGGGCACGCAATCAATTTCCTTCTTTGTAAATGTAACGAGCTAATGCGTTCACCTGAAGCACGAACAGCACTGTACTGGAAAGACAAGACAGTGACTAAACTGTCCCCTATTCTACCCACATTGAACGCGCTTCATCTTATTGATCCACCTGTTACTATGAATGTCATAATGACCGGTAGCTGAAGGAACGTGCGTTTGTTTTGCAAGTATGTTTAAGGATTCAAGCACTGTAAAACAGAATTGCACTGACCAACCCCACTGAAAATGCTTCGTAGAAGTGTCATCTGAATGTCTTTCTAATTCTCGTTGAATAGCTAAGTGTAATGGGCAATAGCACAATAAGTAAAAATAGGCGACGCTGCTTGTTCCTTCAGAGGGATGTATCTAATGAGACTAATAGGAACGCTAACTGAATTAACTGTGCTTCTGACTGCTTTATAAAAAAAAACTCTTCAAATAAGTGAATACACACAGTTGGGACAATTAGTACAACTGATCGCTGCTCGGGGTTAAAAATTGGGATAATCCGGAAATTTTCTACATCGTCAGAATTTACGGAAAGGTGCTTGTAACCCTTGGTGTTCCATGTAATGTCTTTGGCATACGCTCGGGGTATCATAGATTAACTGTATCTTGTTGCCTAAGGTGAATATTCTGGCCAGTGCATTTTTTCTGTTGCTGGACAATGGAAAGAAATCTTCGGCATAAACTGAGAAACTAAAGGTAATTCGTGTTCATCTAATAGTTTAATTTTACATAAGGATATGATTGACTTTTTTAATACATTTCTGTCTCTGTTAATGTGATATTAACCTCAGCACACATGACGACGATATGCTATCATTAACATAACTGTACGCCAGAAATGTGTAAATATGTTTGCACAATGGGCATTCGGGAAAATTCTACATATACAATACTGGCGGAACTCAGTAGGTCAGGCAGCATCTATGGAGAGCAATAAATATTCAACAGTCCGTTTCATAATTGTAATTAATTTACATAAATTAGGACAACCTTCCCAGGTACCACGGTAATGAAAATTTCAGATGATGTACTTTGATGTCTTCTATCTGATATTCAACTAACAAACATGAGTCCTCCACGATAAAACGAAATCATACAAATGAAATGTGATTTTTAAGCGTTATCAGTCTGTCAATTATTTATTTGTTTTTCTAAACAGGAATAAGTTTGTTCTCGATCCGGTTGTTGCGGGCATTACTCCATTATTTTGTCCTTTCCAGCGAGACCGTCACTGACGTGAGATATGTAATGTGTATCGGATAGTGATAACACTCCAGTTCATTACCTGCTCCCTTTCTCATATCCTCATTAAGTTGTTGCAATCTAAACAGCTTAAATGTGCGGAACTTAATATCCGGGCATAGCGTTCTAATTCATAATAAACGGGCATTGATTTTCTATGAGCATGCTCATGACCCACGATTGTTTTACCAATTTGGGCATTCTCGGTAAAGCTCCTGTCAGCTCTCACCCGTTCACAACTTCGGTGTCACCGTCTTCGTCAGGCAACCAGCATCTTGGGATCTCTGTAGAGTGTGACTTCCGACTTTAACCTTGATGACCTGCCAGTCTGGGACCAGTTAGCCCTTAGAGCTGTGCCGATTACCTGCTGACATCTGTTGATCTCTATTCCCGGCTCTCGGAAGGCCTACAGTGAAATCCCATCACAGTGATTGCACCTTTCTTATTCCTGAGCTCTACCCAAAATGCTTCACTGGACGAGCCTCCGGGATGAACACAACCTTGCGATATTCAGCTGTACAGCTCCCCAACTACCTCCCTCTGGACTGTCTGAATCCTCGGAATCCTGGAATGTTCAGATAGCAGAGCTGTCCTTCACTCAGCCAGATATCTGTAATGTGCCATGTACTAATCCAGGCTCTAAGTACATCTGCTTAACTGTTCTACACCTTTCACTGAAGTAAACACACTGCTGTCCTTCTGTGCCTCTGTGCTCTTTAACAAGGCCCCATCTTGTCTTCTCTCTCTCTCTCTCTCTCTCTCTCTCTCTCTCTCTCTCTCTCTCTCTCTCTCTCTCTCATTCTCTCTTTCTCTGTATCTCCCACACGCGTTCTCCCTCGCGGTCATGCTCACAAGATCAGGCAGTTTTGACGGAACGGGGAAGAGGGGTAACAGTTTCTCGTCAAGCTTCAATTGCACAGGGCGGAATGTGATTTGCAAAATGGATTTCTCTGTGATGGCGGGGACAGTGATGCCGTCGGGATCAGTTGAAGGTAGTAGACAGGAAATGGAAAAGTGTAAACAATTGACAGGATTCTGATGAAGGGACTTCCCTCAAAACGTCGACAGTTTACTCTTTTCCATAGATGCTGCCGGGACTGGTAAGTCCCCCCAGCATTTTGTGTGTGGAAAGAGTAAACGGTCGACGTTTCGGGCCCAGACCCTTCATCAGGATCTGATTTTCTGTGTGTTGCTTTGTCCTTCGAGCATCTGAAGTTTTGCTCGTACTTGTTTTGCGACTCTGTTGAACGCGTTGTTTCTATTTACCCACAAGTGGCGGTATAGAATAGGGAGAATGAACTCAGTTGATTTGTAATACTTTACAGTATTTATGTTTCACGTTTCAAACATTTGAAAATCCGGTTCAGTGGGTATTTCACCGCATTCGTTAGTTCCTCTCGGAATTTGCTCTGCGTCACGGCGTAAATACACGTGTTGGTGCAAGAACTGGAAATCTGCAGCATTTCCGATGTGCGGTCTGTGATGTAAAGGGGACGCGTGACAGAATCAACATAACTCCGTCTGTAGATAAAAAATACCACGTACGTTCCCCACAACAATATGAAACTACCGGTTATGGTGAAGAGCAAAACGATGGATTTGCGTCGGTTCTCCATCTCCCGGTCCTTGTCATTTTCTCCACTCTTTTGTCCTCGGAGCCCCCTGCGGGCTCGACTGGCCGCTAGAATCCGCCTGACCGTCAGAATATTGAACAGCAACATCAGAAAAATTGGGACACAAGGGTTAAAAATGCGATGAAATATCGCAAATATCAGCCATGCGGGAGAGTTTTTGTAGCTCCATGTATAAACACAATCCCAGGGAACACCATCAATTATTTCTCCTGGCTCGTATACAAAGCCCCAGGGGATACCCTCCAAACAGGCCAGCACACTCACTGTCCCGATGACCACAGCCGCCGTTCTCTCGGTGCAATAATTTGCTTTCAGCTTCTCACAGCAAATAGCCACAAATCGATCGACGGTGAAAGCGACAGTCAGCCAGACTGAGGCCGCAGTTGTGGCAGAAACCAACCATTCACCGAGTCTGCAGACAGGAGTGATTCGCAAGAATGATCGGGGGAAATAAATCCGTACTGTCAACCTGAGCAGCGGATCCGAGACAACGACCAGGAGATCGGCCGCTGCCATTCCCACCAGGTAGCGAGTGATACATTTGGAGAGACCGCACTTTCCCCGGGACAGGATCACAATCGCCACCAAGTTCGCTGAAAGAGAGACAGGGAACAGTAAGTTGAGAAAATACTGAGCTGAAGCCAATGCAGCAGTTTGACGGGATCCCGTAATAGTTCCACTTTATCGTTGTATTTAGCGGTGGGAGGGTCGACAGAGGGCGGAGACAGGGAAGGACTTTACTTTGTAAAATACGGTCAAGATGATCTGAAAACCAATTCTTCACTGATGACCGAAATGTGAAGTGGCAGCGGAAAGCGTAGACTTTGTAACTACATCCTCAGTGTCAATACTGGATGGAACATATTCTTCCAGCCCCCTTCGCGTCTCGTTTGGAAGTAATGAATAAATACGGCGCTGATGGGGGAGAATTCTTCCATTAGACAATTATCAACTTCCATGGCGATCCCTGTCAGCAAAATAACAGCTAACGGACGGAACAAACACAGCAAATGCTGGAAACGCTCATCCAGTCAAAGTATCTGTCCTCAGAACTGTTCTCAGAGAGACCCCTGATAAGAATGCCAACTGGTTTCTCTTTCCATGCAAGGTGCTAAGGGCTTCGTGTCTCCAGCAATCCCCGAGCTTGTTTCCTAATCCAGCACTTGCCTTCTCACTGAATTTACAACTGAACATTGATTGATTCCAACAGATACAGCGCAGTCTGACACAACCTCACAGGTAGACATGATGCCTCCAGCTGAATCCATCACAGGGGGCAGGGGAGAGGAATTCAAAGACCAGCAACAAAGTTGGTGCTGTAGTCAGATGTCTGTAACAGTATCCGATTCATGTATAATATAATACATTTCACAGCATTGATGTCTACGAAGCACCACGTCGGCTGTGTTAATCGGCTCTGCAACAAGGTAATTCTGTTGTCTATCGCCTGCTTTATATTCAGTCATGTTGCACATATTTATTTTTTAAAAATCACAGCAGTTTCGTGTTTCAACACGGAACTCCACTTATTTGCTACAGTGTTACTACCAGTCCACAGCTTGATTATTGCACTGTACTCAGAAAATCGCTCACAGACCAATACAGACAATCTATTGGTATCATCTCCGCGGGCTGTATAAACACAATATTTGCAAATGCAGTGCAGCTGCTACAGGACTAAAAAGCACCGAGTCCCGAACATCCCATTATTGATCACAACCGGCTGGGCAAATGCTGCCTGACACGTTAAGTCCCATTGAAGTCATGCGATATGCTGTGCTCTTGCAGCGGGTTGTACTTAGATCCGGATTGCAGAATCCACAATCCCGGTGTTTACACTAATTCCTGAAAGGCGGAACACTGAGACTGCACAGATGACACCGGAAAGCAGCGACAGAAACAATCACAGCATTGGAATTAAACTTCAATTCCCACCAACAGCAGATGAACCGGCGGCTTACCGGGAATTCCGAAAGCTGAAATCAAAGGATAGTAAACGTCTTCTATCCGCCAGATGACTTCATACATCATTTCAGTGCGAATCTGTGATTTTTGCTGCTCCTGAATTCACATTTCCGGCAGTCACTTTGAGCTGATACATTCAAAGTGGTCCTTATTTGTATGGAGGATCAGTCTCCAGAGATGGTGTTATACACTTGACTAACTTTCTTAGTCACGGTCACTTGAGCAAACACTTTAATTTAATGCGTTCTCTTATGTAATTCATAAACAAAAGACG
The DNA here is from genome assembly GCF_030144855.1 of Hypanus sabinus. Taxonomy (NCBI): domain Eukaryota; kingdom Metazoa; phylum Chordata; class Chondrichthyes; order Myliobatiformes; family Dasyatidae; genus Hypanus; species Hypanus sabinus. Next base: position 12,501,762 of record NC_082736.1, read on the forward strand.
AACTGAAAATGCAGGAAGTCCGAGCAACGCAAACAAAATGCTGGCGGAGTACAGTGGGCCCAAATAGTTAATTTTACACTTTTCCGTAGATGCTGCATGGCCTGCTTAGTTTCTCCATCATTTTGTATCTGTTCTTCTGATGTAAATATTCAGCCGATTGAAGACAATTATATTAACGTTCTTGGGATTACCTCATCAGTGATTCATCGGGCAGAAATAATGCTGGAGCTTTAATTACAATGACTGACCTTTTCAACGGAGCAGCCACATTTACCGTTTGCACGATTATGCTGGTTAATTATTCTTCCGTGAACGGATTCGGCCGACTCTGACCGAACCCTAACACCTGCCTGAGCAATTCCGAATTGTGATTTGCCCGTGAGTCCTTGAACTCCGTAGTGGCGACGAGCGCGCCAGCACACACACACACGCACACACACACACACACACACACACACACACACAGGTAGGGGGAAGAGGAATAGAATGAGGGAAAAGGAAGTGGGGGCAGCAGATGAAGAAGGAGAGAGAGAGAGAGAGAGAGAGAGAGAGAGAGAGAGAGAGAGAGAGAGAGAGAGAGAGAGAGAGAGGACGAGAGGGTTCATTCCATATCTTCAAGTCTGCACCTGTCAGACTCTGGCATAATGTGAGAATGTGGGGCTCATTCTTTAACTGTCAGTCAATTGTAAAGTGTGATAATGTGGGGTTCATTCTGGACCTGTCACTCTCTGGTACTGTGAAAGAGTGTGGAGTTCATTCTATACTGTCGTCTTTGGTACATTGTGAGAGTGTAGGGTACATTCTGTACTTGTCTGTCCCTGGTACAACTGTGAGTGCGTCGGGTTCATTCTGTACCTGTCAATCACTGATACAGTTTAAGTGTACGTGATTCATGCAATTTTGTCTATTTTTCATTAACACCGGCATTAAATCGTCTTATATAACTATCTGCACATTTGTTGAAGCTGCATTTCACATTTATTTTAAACTACCTGCAGCTAATACTTAAATATATAGTGATATTTTGAATGAAGGTGGTTATACTGTATCAAGATTAGCACTTCAAAAGTCATTAAATCGGAAGCGGGACCATCTGCACACAATGTATTTGCAAGCAGCTGATTGTTAATTTACGTTATTGGAGTCTATTTAATTCTTCCAGCGACCTTTGGTAAAGAGACGCTGTACTGAGGCACAGTGAAAAAAAGGACTTGCAGACTGTGAATACAGATTTTTCTCCATATCCCGTGCAACAATAGAATGCAGAATAAAGTGCAGATTCCTCCTCCCGACTTTAATGTCGGTGCGTCCGTATCTCGCTGAGGTATAATGACCAGGAATGTACACAGCGTTTCTGGTTTAGCCAGACTTGTGTTTCTGTAGTTGCAACTGAACTCTCTACTCTGACATTTAATAGCTTCACCCATGAAATCGGGGCTCCATCGATTTGTAACGGACGGACTGAACAAAGATGCTAAGTTCCGAGATCTGTCTTCATATTTTTCAAGTGTCCCTCTGGCCCTGTGTGATCCTTCACATTCTACCATTTGTTATGTATATCTGGCCTTCCTTAGATTCTCCAGCTGCATCGCCTGACTTCCTCATTGACATGTACCCTCTCGATTTCAACAGAAGAGTTTCCCATTATCCATCTATGACTTTCATGAATCTCTAAAATCTCAAACATCACTTTAGCCTTCCAACACTCCAAGAAAATGAAGTCACGCAGGATAAATACCATTACAGTATCAATTCATATCTAACAGTAACGATCTGTCGATTACGGAGAATGTAATTCAGCTACTGTCCATCACGTGCATAACATGGTGGTTGCTTGGGCGCTCAGTTGTGACCTTGTGCATAATGAGCAGGAAGAAGCTGCGAAAACCAGTTCCCGTGTGTAAAGGGACCGTGAGATCAGCAAAGGAGCGAGTTCTGTTCACTTGCACATATTGCCTTAAAAACATCGTGCCAAAGTAACATGTTCCCTCAGGACACTTCACGACCAAGGTGCTGTTCCCCAGTGGATGATCAGGAACTCGCGCTCAGTCTCAGAAACTCGTAACTGTTGTGGATATTGCCCTGATCCTGACCACAGTGACTTCCTTGTTTCCCATCGCTGCAGGATATTGTCAAGCGGAAGGGTGAACTGCCAGGGATGGTGCTGCAAATTGTCACCGATGTCATTGTCAAAAGGCGGGAAGAGATCCCACACAAAATATAGAGTTAGGAAAGAGACTGAAGAGAAAGAATCACGAAGTAGCTATCTGAAGATTACTCACGTTACCACAGGTTAGTATAGGCAGGAATGGAATGATAACTCAAGTAAATGAGTGGCTGAAGAGATGGTGTAGTTAGGCAGGAATTCAAGTACTTGAATCATTGGAAAGTTTTCCGGAGAATGGGTGACTTGTACAATATGGGCACATCGCCCCTGAACTGGAATGTCACCGATATACTGGCTGGAAGCTTTGCGAATGCTACATTGTGGTTGTTGGGGGGTAGGGGAGCGCTGGGTGTAGGAGGGGGTGATTTTAAGCTTGTGATGCAGGTAGCAAAGAACTGAAGCACCAGATCAGCACGTGATGGACTGGACAGAAAGATAAATTACAGGTAAAATCAAATTAGCACGTAGATTAAACTGAGAATTTGAAGTGTGTGTATTTTAATGCTAGGATTATTATGGGTAAAAATGACAAACTTAGAGTGCATGGAACTACAATGTTGCGGCCGTTACAGAGACTTCGTTGAGAGATGGGCAGAATGGGCGATTAATGTACTAGATTTTTGAAGTTTTAGGAAAGTTATGAAGGAGGTAAAAGTGAGGGAAATTACGTTAATAATCTGGGATAATATTACAGCTGCTCACAGGTTAGACATAAAGGAGGGTGTCAGAGACGGAGTCGATTTTGAGAGAACTCCGGAACAGAAAGGGTGTAAGCATATTGATGGGATTCTACCACAGACCCCAAATAACCACCGTAACATTGAGGAACAGATATTTTATCAGATTAAGGAAATGTGTAAGAATAATAGGATTTTTATTATGGTGGGTGGTGTGGTGGTTTCAATTTTCCTAGTAAAAACCGGCCCCATCCTAGTATAATAGATTTAAATGGGGCAACATTTGTTAAATATAACCAGGATGGTTTAATAAATCAATATGGCGACTGTCTAATGAGTGGAGGAGTCATACTAGGCCTGGTGAAAGGTAATGAGCCTGGCCAGGTAACCGACCTTGGAGTGGGTGAATCACACTCCAGTGATCACAACACCTTACATTTCAGGATAGCGATAAATAAGGATAGGTGTAGCGTTTGTGGACTGTTTTAAATTGGAGTAGGGGAAATTACGACGGCATTAGGCAGGAATGCAGAAGACTTAATTGGGAACTTCTATTCTTTGTCAAAGGAAGGTATTTAATGGTCAATTGCACAAAGTACTGGAAAGGTATGTAGCTGTTAGAAGAAAGTACCGGGTTGGACAGGTAACAGAACCGTGGATAACCAGCCAGGTAATGAATTTAGACAAGAGTACACAAGGATAAGCATGTAAACAATCGAAAGGTAGTTTCAAACGAAACACCTGAAGGGTATAAATAAATGAGAAATGAACCAAAGGAGGGAATTTGGAAAGCCAGGCGATTCCGATTTTCGCTGCTTTTTCGAAGTTGCTGGCAAACTCTATTTGTCACTAGAATCTGATTAACGGTGAAAACATTAAAGAGCAGAATTAAACTGATAGGTAATAACGGTGTTGTAATGCTGTCAAATACCTCGTAGGCTTTCCACAGCGGTGAGGTGAAGCATTCAGCTACGGGAACACAACGCCATCGATCCACTGCAAAGTAAAATGGAATGGCCTTGGCACAACACGCTGCACTCACTGTTGCCACCACCACAGTCGCTGTTCTCTCGGTGCAATATCGGTTCCGCAGCTTCTCACAGCAGATGGCGACGCAGCGATCGAAAGTGAAAGCTACCGTCAACCAAACGGAACATTTCCAGGTTGCGAGACTCAAGACAAGTAGCAGAGAACATGCCGGAGTTACGAACAAGAAATCAGCAAACAAATAGATATAATTTATCCTCTCCAATATGATAACAACGATGACCACCATCAGATCGGCTGCCGCCATTGCCACGAGGTAGAGAGTGATGCATTTGGACAGACCGCATTTCCCGCGGGACAGGATCACAATCGCCGTTAAATTAACTGAAATAAGTTATTTTTAAAACAATTACAATCAGTTACCGTAGAATGATTCGTGTTACTTTAATTACGTAGTGTGAGTAACAGTCGATCGGGAATTGTCTGGAGTCACGGTACAGCCCATTGGCACTGACCGAGATGGGATGTGGATCAATCAGATTTCAAGTTATGATGTATAATTGAGGTCTCGCCAGTTTCTCATCCAGAAATTAACCACCAAATGGAAAACCGGAGGCTGGCAGCACAGCATTGCCCGAAGATGAAGTTTTCAATAAATAATCGATTAGATGGGTAAAAGGAAAATGAAAAAGGAGCAGCCAATGACCGGGAAGGTTATTTTAATAGGACACATTACACCCCTCTCTTCAGGAGACGGTAGCGCTAAAAAGGACAAAGTAGTGGAGTTATGGCCGCAGACACTGGTTTGAGGAGAAAGCTACTCCTGTTTGGAGAAACAGGTAAGTAATTGACAGACTGACAACTCTTACAACCCACCTTTCATTTGTATGACTGCGTTGTCTCAGCCCATCGGGAAGGAACCATGAGAGAGAGAAATGCTTGCTGATTGAACAACTTTTGGCCTCATTTTAAGCAACCTCCTTGTGATAATTAACCTGATTCTGTTTCTGATTCAGTCTCATTACAAATGTGTGAAACGATATTACCATGTATTTCTTTCACTGAAAAACACTGCACAGCTTCTGCGTTAATTTGCTTCTAAAGCATAAACTTTCACGGTATTACGAGAGGAATTGTGCTGGGACTGCCCGCGGTCAGAGAGTGGCAACGCGGCACAGAGCGGGTTCAGCGACTCATTGCTGTCACTGTCGGGATTTCAGGAGAAGCCGTATCTTTGCAACCTGTCCTGAAGAATTCCTCACGAAGGGTCTCCATACATACTGCCGGACCCTTCGCGAGTACTCCGTCTGGACAGAATGCAAAGATGCGGCTTCTGAGAAAATCCTGACAGTGACACCAATGAGTCGCCAACCCGCTCACAGTTTTCCTCTCTGTGCGTTTCCCAAGCGTACAATGTGCATATGTTAATATTACATTAATATACATATAAATGTATTAAACTCCTCAATGATATACCCACTTAAAATTTATCCATTTAAAATTTCAAACTTAAACGGGATTTACATTTAGAACCTAAACTACAGTGAAAGTTTTATTCAATACTCCATTAACAGAGGACCATAAAGCACCCAGGTCATATGCACCCTGGGCATCAAGATACTGTTATTCTGCGATGCTGCGAACGGAATCCAAACGCATTACATAACCTGGAACACCGAGTGCAGCAAGCACCGGGCAGTAAATTCTGACGATGCTGTAAATTGCGGAATATCCCATTTTCTGCATAGAGCTGCGATGAGTTGTACAAATTGTCCCAACTGCCTGAACGCACTGACTCGATGAGTTCTTATACACCCGCCGGAACCCCAATTAAATCTGTCAGTGTTCCCAATGGTCTCATTGGACACAAACCTCTGAACAAACACAAAGTGTCAAATTTTTACACATTGTCTCATTGTCTATTATATTTACCTCTTCAAGGAGAATTGGGGCATTCACTTGATGTTTTTACCAAACATCTTCAGTGAAGAGGGTCAGTATAATTTCTGCTTCGCAATGCTTGAAGTGCTAAACATATTTTTATCATTATACTCTTATTTTTTTGGAAAACGATACAATCTCCTTCAGTAACCCATTGATTATAACATTGCTATTAGCGGGAGGGGCAAGAAGATGAAGCGCGTTCCCTGTGGGGGAAATGTGCGATCAGTCTCCCTTGACCGGGGCAGCTTCGTCGCCGTCTTGACTTTTCAGCGCCAGTAGTTCTTTTTTTTTTTTTTTTTAATAATTTTTTATTGCATTTTTAAATGATTACAAAGTATGAAAAAACAATGTATATAACCCATACCCCCTCCCCTTAACCCCTCCCCCCTAACTGCCCCTTAGAAAAAAAAAGAAAGAAAGAAAGAAAGAAAGAAAGAAAGAAAGAATGCCTGGTGGTTGGAAGATCTCCACATGCTCCATGGAGTTCGTAATAATTTTAATATGTATATTTATTTCTTTCCCCTAATAACCAATTGTTTCATCTTAAAAGCATCTATATATTTAATCCTGTCTTTTGTAAATAAGGGCTCCAAATTTTCAAAAATGTTTCATATTTATCTCTTAAATTATAAGTAATTTTTTCTAATGGAATACAACCATAGATTTCTTTCTTCCAAGAATCTATACTTAAATGTGAATCCGATTTCCAAGTAACTGCAATAGCTTTTTTGGCTACTGCCAGTGCAATTTTTATAAATTCTTTCTGATACTTATTTAGTTTGAGTTTCGGTTTTATCCCTTCAATATCACCTAGTAAAAATAATATTGGATTATGAGGAAACTGTGTTCCTGTAATTTGTTCCAGTAAAAGTCTTAAATTTGTCCAAAAAGGTTGAATTTTAGAGCAAGACCATGTCGAATGTAAAAAAGTACCAGTTTCCTGGTTACATCGGAAACACTGATCCGATAAATTTGGATTAAATTTTTTTATTTTTTGTGGTGTAATATATAATTGATGTAGAAAATTATACTGCACTAATCTTAACCGAACATTTATTGTATTTGTCATACTGTCAAGGCATAGTCTTGACCAATTTGTTTCTTCAATTTTAATATTCAAATCACTTTCCCATTTTTGTCTTGACTTATGGACTCCTTGCTTAATTACCTGTCTTTGAATCAAATTATACATGCAAGATACAAATTTTTTGATATTTCCTTTTTGAATTAAAATTTCTATTTCATTAGATTTCGGCAAAAACATTGTTTGACCTAATTTTTCTCTTAAATAAGCCCTTAATTGAAAGTAACAAAATAAAGTGTTGTTTGATATTTTATATTTATTCTTTAATTGTTCAAATGACATTAATATACCTCCTTCAAAACAATTCCCTATATATCTAATCCCATTTTGAATCCAATTATATAAAAGTTGATTGTCCATTGTAAAAGGAATAAGTCTATTTTGAATTAAAGATCTCTTTGCTAATAAAGATTTTTTTATCTCATCATCAACATTTATCTTATTCCATAAATCAATCAAATGTTTTAATATAGGAGATTCTTTCTTTTCCCGTATCCATTTAGATTCCCATTTGTATATAAAATCTTCTGGTACATTTTCTCCTATTTTATCTAATTCTATTCTAATCCATGCCGGTTTATCTTTCTCGAAAAAAGATGCAATAAATCTAAGTTGATTTGCTTTATAATAATTCTTAAAATTTGGAAGTTGTAATCCTCCTAGATCAAATTTCCATGTCAATTTTTCCAACGATATTCTGGACATCTTACCTTTAGCGCCAGTAGTTCTTCAGGTGACAGCATCAGCTCGCTGAATTTTCAAAGAGAAATTTGATTGTGTTCGTAAATATCTTATTATTTCAACGTCCAAGAAATCTGAGCACCTGCAGAAATGCCCTACACAAGGAACCGTCTGTGACAATTCACCACCCGCAGGCATAAAGAAAAATCCCTCCTTGTCTCTGCTGTAAACGGATATCCTTCTGTGCTGTGTCCTGGAGATGGTGAGGGAGGTGGGCGGCATGTTTCTCTTCATCAGTCGCGGAACGGGGAGGGGCTGTGTGCCCACCGCATAGATTTTGTTTCAAGAATATACAGCATGACATAAAACACAGAGAATAATAAATTATCTGGATGACTTGCTGCTATACTACAGATGGTCAGGTCTGATGCCGTGGCCGTTACTGAATCGTGGCTCGGGATGGTTGTAGTTGGGACTTGAATGTCCAAAGTTACACAGTGTATTGGAGGGATGGGAAATTTGGCAGCGGGGTTAGCGTGGATGAGCTGGTAAAGAAAGGCATCAAATCATTGGGAAAAAGGTGAGATAGCACTGGAAAATGTTGAATCCTTATGGATTGAGTGCAGAAACTTCGAGGGTAAAAGGTCCCCGATGACAGGCCTCCATACAGTAGCTGGGAAGTGGACTACAGGAAAGACTGCAGGAGAATCAGATTAGTAATTGATCTCAAGAGAGTGAATTTGTTGAATGCTTACGAGATGGCTTTTTCGAGCAGTTTTTCGTTGAACCGGCTAAGAGATCGTTTATACCGGATTGGTTGTTATATAATGAAGCAGAGGTGACTGGAGAGCGTAAGGTAAAAGAACCGTAAGGAGCCAGTGATCACAATATGACTGAGTTCAACTAGAGATTTGACAAGAAGAAAGTTATGCCTGACGTAGCAATGTATCAGTGGAGGAAAAAAGAATAAAGTTGTATGAGAGAGGAGTTGGCCAAAGTAAATTTGAAGGAAATGCTGGCAGGGATGAGGGTAGAACAGAAATGGAATGAGTTTCAGGGAACAAGTGAGGAACATAGCGGATAGAGACATTCCAAACTCAGATAAATACTCAAGTGGCAAAATAGTACAACCGTGGCTGACAAAGGAAGTCAGAGCTAATGTAAAATCAAAAGAAGTGGCGGAGAGAAGTCATGATGCTGCTAAACAGCGACTCCTTTGCTTGGATCGTCCGGAAAAGCTCTATTTCAATCTTTGGTATCTCTGTTTTCCCTTTTCAATGTTTTATTGAAGACCCTGACCAGGAGTTACAGTCTGACTTCGGTTCTTTTCAGGAATGGGACACGGTCTCGGGGCCTCACGACCAGCCCTTTTTGAAATGCCGAAGACGCAGCCTGGAAGAATAGCACGCCTTCAGAGTTCCGGATTTCCGCGGTCTGGAGACGTGCTGATTCTAGGCCGGTGCCCCTGGCTGAAGCGACGCAGGAGAACACAGAACATCGGCAGCAGCGGGTTCGCTGCCGGTGGTTTGTGTCCAAAGAGCTGCACCTTTCTGGGGTGGACTCTCTGGGCGCGGAGCTCGGAAAGAGCGACGCAACAGACTTTTAACATCATCAATCTACGAGTTGTTTGTTATCTCTCCCCTCTCGCTGTGAAACGGGGACACCTCATTTCCCCTTATTAGGGAGAGGGAGAGCCTGTGGTATGTCGAATTACCAGTGAACAAGTAGTCTTTGGGGTTCTGCAAGTCTGAGTCTTTATTGATGTTTTGCTGCACGCTTGAGTTCTCGGGGGGGGGGGCGCTGATGCTTGGGGGCCGCTGCTTGTGCTTGGGAGAGGGGAGCTGGGGGGAGCTTTGAGGTTCTAACGTTTAACTGTCATTCATTCTTTGGGGCGTTCCTCTGTTTTCCTGGATGTTTGCGAAGATAAAGAATTTCAAGATGGATATTGTATACATTTCTCTGACATTAACTATACCTGTTAAACCTACCTATTAGTCTTTCAAGAGTCACATATGTCATTCCGCTCTTTATGAAAGCAGAGAGGCAGAAGGAAACTACCGGTCAACTATTCTGACTTCAGTGGTAAGGAAGATGTTGAAGTCGATTATTAAGGATGAGGTCGCGGGAAGTTGGGAAAGTAGGTCATAGTCAGCATTGCCCTCAAGGGAAAATCTTGCCTGACAAATGCTTTGGAATTCTTTGAAAAAATAACAAGCAGTATGGATAACGGAGAATCGATTGATGTTGTCTATTTGGTTTTTCAGAATGCAGGTGAGAAGCGACACAGACGAGGCTGTTTAACAGTCTACAAGCCCTTGTTTCTAGCACGGATAAACCAATAGCTGATGTGTAGGAAGCTCAGAGTGGGAAAAAAGGAGCATTTTCTGCTCGCCTGCGGGTGACGAGTGGCGTTCCACAGGGGCCTATGTTGAAACCGGGTTTTTTTTACGTTATGTCAATAGGTTGGATGGGGGAATTGATGGTTTTCTTGCAATGTTTGTAGACTCTTTGAAGATATATGGATCTGAAGGGAGTTTTGATTAGGTAGAGAGGCTTCGGAAGGACGTAGACAGATTAGGTAATGGGTCAAGTGACCTTTTTCTGCTCCTATATCTTATGGTCTGATGAATAAGTTCAAAGTAGCATATTCCTAGTTTTTATTTCCAAAACATAACAGCAGACGAGCAGCTCGCATGAATTTACATCAAAGGCGTCAGCATTTCCTTCGTGCAATGACCAAGCCCCAGCTGATCACCTCACGTTCGTGACTGGTCGCTATAAAGGAATCCTTGCTACTTCGCTATTCCCGACCATTCTGGCCCGGACATCTCACTGTGAGGGGTAAAGCATCCAATCATTCTACAATTATCATATTGACTTTACCGTCCGGGTATACATTCTGATAAAATAACCGAAAACAAAAATGCCGTGAAAACAGAGACAGAATATGATTATATTGAAGCAATATGTAGACAGGCTAACTAGATGAGGGACAGTATTTCACCTGGTAATTGGAAATGAACTTGGTCAGGTGAACCTCGGTGGAAGGGCATTTCGGAGTTAGTGATCACAACTCCATCTCCTTTAGCGTAGCGATAGGGAGGATAGGAGCAGACAATTTGAGAGAACATATATGATGCTATTAGTCAGGAACTTGGGAGCAGATGTTCTCAGGGAAATGCACGGCGGAGATGTGGCAAATGTTCAGGGAATATTTGCAGGGAAAGGATGGGAGGGTAAAAGAAGTTCAAAGGATGTGAAAAATCTAGTTAAGAAGTAAAGAAAAGTTTATGAAAAGTTCAAGAAGCTAGATACTGTAATCGCTCTGGAAAACTACAAGGGGTGCCAGGAAGGAGCTTTAGAATAAAATTAGTAGAGATAGAGGGGACCATGAGAAGGCCTTGGCGAGCAGAGTTAAGGAAAACTCCAAGGTATTCTGCAAATATATTAAGAGCAAGAGTATGAGCCGTCTGCATTTTGCAGACAGTGATCACAATTCTATCTTCTTTACCATAGCATTGAAGAGGGATAGGAACCGACAAGTTAAGGAAAGGTTTAATTGGAGTAAGGGGAAAGTGAGGCCATCAGGCAGGAATTTAGAAGCATAAATGGGAAACAAATGTTCTCAGGGAAACGTACGGACGAAATGTGGCAAATGTTTAGCGGATATTTGTGTTGGGTTCTAATTAGCTGCGTCTAATAAGACAAGGAAAGGATGCTAGGATACAGGAAAAGTGACGTACAAAAGCTGTTGTAAATCTAGTCAAGAACAAAAGAAGATCTTACGAATTGTTCAAAAAACTAGGTAATGATGGAGATCTGGAAGATTATAAGGCTAGCAGGAAGCAGCTTAAGAATGAAATTAGGAGAGTCAGAAGGGGCCATGAGAAGGCCTAGGCGGACAGGATTAAGGAAAACCCCAAGGAATTCTACAAGTAAGTGAAGAACAAAAGGATAAGACGTGAGAGAGTAGGATCAATCGAGTGTGAGAGTGGAAATCAGTGGATGGAACCAGAGGGGAGGTCAGAAGTACTTAATGAATACTTTACTTCAGTATTCACTAGGGAAAATGATCTTGGCGATTGTAGGGATGACTTGCAATGGACTGAAAAGCTTGAGCATGTGGTCATTAAGGAAGAGGATCTGCTGAAGCTTTTGGAAAGCCTCAAGTTGGTAAGTCAGCAGGACCGGACGGGATGAACCCCAGGCTACTGTGGGAAGTGAGCGAGGAGACTGGATCATCAATGAGGATGGGCGAGGTTCCAGAGGAATGGAGGGTTGCGAATGTTGTTCCCTGATTCCAGAAAATTAGTAGAGACGCCCAGGAGATTATCGACCAGTGAGTCTCACTTCAGTGCTTGGGAAGTTGATTGAGAAGATCCTGAGAGGCAGGATTTATGAGCATTTGTAGAGGTATAATATGATTAGGAATAGTCAGCAGAGCTTTGTGAAAGGCAGGTCGTGCCTTACGAGCCTGGCTGAAGTTTTTGAGGATGTGACTAAACACACTGATGAAAGTAGAACCGTAGATGTAGTGCATATGGATTTTACCAAGGCATTTGATAAGGTACCCCATTCAAGGCTTATTGAGAAAGTAAGGAAGCATGGGATCCAAGTGGACATTGCTTAGTTGATCCAGAACTGGCTTGCCCACAGAAGGCAAAGTGTGGTTGTAGACAGGTCATCTCGTACATGGAGGCCGGTGACCAGTGGTGTGCCTCAGGGATCTGTTCTGGGACCCTTACTCTTTTTGATTTCTATAAATGAACTGGATGAGGAACTGAGGGATGGGTTAGTAAATTTGCTGATGACGCAAAGGTTGCGGGTGTTGTGGATAGTTTGGAGGGCTGTCAGAGATTACAAAGGGACATTAAAAGGATGCAAAACTGGGCTGAAAAGTGGCTGATGCAGTTCAACCCAGATAACTGTGAAGTGATTGGTTTTGGTAGGTCAAATATGATGGCAAAATATAGCATTAATGGCAAGACTTTTGGCAGTGTGGAGGATCAGAGGGATCTTGGGGTCCGAGTCCATAGGACACTCAAAGCTGCTGCACTGGTTGACTCTGTGGTCAAGAAGGCGTACGGTGCATTGGCCTTCATCAACTGTGGGATTGAGTTTAGGAGCCGAGAGGTAATGTTACAGCTATATAGGACCCTGGTCAGACCCCACTTGGGGTACTGTGCTCAGTTCTGGTCGCCTCACTACAGGAAGGATGTGGAAACCATAGAAAGGGTGCAGAGGAGATTTACAAGGATGTTGCTGGACTGGGGAGCATGCCTTATGAGAATAGGCTGAGTGAACTCGGCCTTTTCTCCTTGGAGTGACGGAGGATGAGAGGGGACCTGATAGAGGTGTATAAGATGATGAGGGGCATTGATCGTGTGAATAGTCAGAGCCTTTTTCCCAGGGCTGAAATGGCTAACATGGCAGGATATAGTTTTAAACTGTTTGGAAGCAGGTACAGAGGAGATGTCGGGGGTAGGTTTTTTTACACAGAGAGTGGTGAGTGCGTGGAATGGGCTGCCGGCGATGGTGGTGGAGGCGGATACGATAGGGTCTTTTAAGGGACTCCTGGGTGGATACATGGAGCTTAGAACAATAGAGGGCTGTGGGTAAGCCTAGGGAGTTCTAAGGTAGGGACATGTTCGGCACAGCTTTGTGGGCCGAAGGGGCTGTATTGTGCTGTAGGTTTTCTACGCTTCTATGTTTCTAGAATAGGACTAATCAGGTGCAATAGTGGAAACATGTGTCTGGAGCTGGAGGACTTTGTGGAGGTACGCAATAAGTCCTTCACTTCATTATTCACCACTGAAAAGGACCTTGGCAATTGTGGGGTTAACCTGCAGGAGGCTGAAACGCATGAATGTATAGACATTAAGAAAGAGGATGTGCCAGAGCTGTTGAAAGGTATTAAGCTAGTTAACTCGGCGGGACCAGACGGGATACTGTGGGAAGGGAGGTAGGAGACTGCTGAGACTCTGACGATGATCTTTGCATCATCAACAGGGGCGGAAGAATTACCAGAGGATTGAAAGGCTGCAAATGTTGTTCCGTTGTTTAAGAAGGGGAGTAGAGATAACCCAGGAAATTATAGCCCAGTGAGTCTTACTTCAGTGGTGAGCGACCTTTTGGAGAAGATCCTGAGAGGCAGGATTTATGAACATTTGGAGAGACATAATCTGATTAGGGATAGTCAGCTTGCCTTTCGCAAGGGCAGGTTGTGTCTTTCGAGACTAATTATATTCTCTGAGGAGGTAACAAAACACATTGATGAAGGTAGAACGGTGCATGTAGTGTATCTGGATTTCAGTAAGGCATTTGATAAGGGGCCCTCTGCAAGACTCATTCAGAAGGTAATGTGTCATGGGATCCAAGGAGACCTTGCCTTGTGGATCCAGAATTGGTTTGCACACAGAAGGCAAAGATTGGCTGTAGATGATTTGAATTCAGCATGGAGTTCGGTAACTAGTGGTGTTCCGCAGGGACCTGTTCTGGGACCCCTTCGCGTTGTGAAGTTTTTATGAATGCCCTGGATGTGGAAGTAAAAGTGTGGGTTAGTATGTTTGCTGATGACACAAAGGTTGGGGGTGTTGTGGATAGTCTGGACAGTTGTCAGAGGCTACTGCGGGACATCGATAGGATGCAAAACTGGGCTGAGAAGTGGCAGATGGAGTTCAACACAGATAAGTGTGAAGTAAGTCAACTGTGAAGACAGAATAATAATATTGATGATAAGACTCTTGGCAGTGGAGGTTCAGAAAGATCCAGGGGTGCATGTCTACAGGACCCTCAATGCTGCTGCGCAGGTTGACAGTACTGTTAACGAAAGGCTATGGTGTGTTTTGCATTCATCAACCGCGGGACTGAGTTCAAGAACAGTGAGGTAATGTTAAGGCTATATAAGACCTTGGTTAGACCCCACTTGGAGTACTGTGTTCAGTTCTGGACACCTCGCTACAGGAAGGATGTGGACACTATAAAGAGAGTGCAGTGGATATTTACAAGGATGTGCCTGGATTGGGGAGCATGCCTTATGAGAATAGGTTGAGTGAACTTGGCCTTTTCTCCTTGGAGCGACGGAGGATGAGAGGTGACCTGATAGATGATGAGAGGCATTGATCATGTGGATAGTCAGAGGCTTTTTCCCAGGGCTGAAATGGCTAAAACGAGGGGGAATAGTGTTAAAGTGCTTGGAAGTAGGTTCAAGAGGGATATCGGAGGTAGGTTTTTTTTACACAGAGAGCGATGGGTGCTTGGATTTCACTGCCAGCAACAGTGGTGGAGGTGGATACAATAGGTTAAAAAAGAGTCTCTTAGACAGATACATGGAACTTAGAAAAATAGAGGGCTATGCGTAAGGAAATTCTAAGCAGTCTCTATAGTAGGCGACAGGGTCGGCACAACATTGTGGGCCGAAGGGCCTGTAATGTGCTGTAAACTTCTATGTTCTATATAATGTAATAACAAAGATGAAGTACATCAGATCGGATACCGCCATGGCCACCAGGAAGAGAGTAATGCATGTGGACAGACTGAGTTTCCCGTGGGACTGGATCAAAATCACCATTAAATTAACTGAAATAAGTTATGAACAAAACAAACACGAGGAAATCTGCAGATGCTGGAAATTCAAACAACTACGCATACAAAATGCTGGTAGAGCACAGCAGGCTAGGCATCCAGGCTAGCCTAGATACTGTGTTCTACCAGCATTTTGTGTATAAATGAAACAATTACTTTCACTTCCCTGGTGATGGTTAGTATGACTTTATTCGCGTAGTGTGAATAATAGTCGATAGGGCCATTCTCTGGAGTCTGTGCCAGGTTAACTGTCCATTAGCGCTGACCGAGATGGGATATGAATAGCCAGAACAAGCTGTTTTTATGTCAGAATGCACAATTTAGATCTCGCCAGTTTCACATCGCAGGGAAAGCCGGAGGCTGACGGCGCCCTCAGGCGGCTCTGTTAGGTAGTGAACCAAGGGCCGGATACCGGTCCTGCAACGCGAGGTTATCAAGAGCTGTCCCTCGGCACAGCTGGCGGCGTGATTGGGTTTAATTTTAGACTATATGACGCAATTGCACATCTTTAAAACAGTTTTTCTGATTTGTTTCCATTGAAAACGAAATGATTTAAGAACTACATCGACAAAAATGTCTTGAATTGACATCACCGGAAACCGGGAGATATTTGGCGATGGCCAGAGAAGCCTTCTGATCTCACAAGGCATGCAACAGCTCTCAGGGAGACCTGATTATAGGGACACAGAGAAAACTTACTTTGCGCTCTGTCTCGAAGAATGGAGATACCAGCGAGGCGTCCTAAATGTTGGGTGCCGCAGCGAGCGGAAACGCCAAAATCGCGTACGGGTAGCGCATGAAAGCTTAAGCACTGCCGAGACAGGCGTCATCAGTGAAACATTCGTGAGGAAATCAACATGTTCACGGGAAAATCAATTTGAGCATGAAAACAATGCCCGGACATTAATTTCCGCACATTCAATAAATAGTTGGTTGGATAGTTATATTGAACGTGAGAAGGGAAGCGCCTAACGAACGGGCCATTGTAGTAAACAACAAAAACATAAGAGCGAATTAGGCCATTTGGCCCGTCGAGTCTCCTCCACCATTTCGTCATGGCTGATCCATTTTTCCTCTCAGCCCCAATCTCTTGCCTTCACCCTCCTGCCCCCCGAATCAATTAAGAATCCATCAATCTCTGTCCTAAATATAGAATAAGACTTGGCCTCCACAGGAGCAACAGGTTCACCCCCTCTCTGGCTGAAGAAATCCACCTCCCCCCCATCTCCGTTCACTTTCTTCCATCTGCCACTTCTTTACCCAATCTCCTCATCTATCTCATCTATCTGTGGCATCGTCAGCAATCTCTGCAACAAAATCATCAATTCCATCATCCAAATCGTTGACATATAACGTAAAAAGAATCAATCTCACGGCAGACCCCGGCAGCCAATCATAAAAGGTTTCCTTGATTCCCACTCTTTGCCTGCCGCCAATCAGACAATGCTTTATCCATGCTAGAATCGTTCCTGTATTTCCATGGGCTCGTAACTTGTTAAGCATCCTCGTGTGTAGCACCTTGTGAAAGGCCCTCTGAAAATCCAAGTACACATCAACCAAGTGTCCTTTCTGTGATTTCTTCAAATAATCCCAACAGATCTGTCAGGCAAGATTTTCCCTTGAGGAGGCCATGCTGACTACCGCCTGCTTTATCACGTGCTTCCAAGTACCCCGAAACCACATCCTTAACAATCAACTCCCACACTTTCCCAACGTCAGATACATAGAGTACCTGACCAATAATTCCTTTTATCTCCCCCTCTCACTTCCTGAACAGTGGAGTGACATTTACAATTTTCCAGTCTTCCAAAACCATTGCAGAATCTGGTGATTGCTGAGCGATCATTATGAATGCCTCCACAATCTCTTCAGCAACCTCTTTCAGAACCCTGGGGTGTACACCGTCTGGTCAGGTGACTTACCTAACTTCAGACCTTTCAGTTTCCGAAGAACTTTCTTCCTAATGATAGTAACTTCACACACTTCATGACCCCTGACACCTGGAGCTTCCACCATAATGCTAATGTCCTCCACAATGAAGACTGATGAAAAATACTTATTCCATTAATCTGCCGTCTCCTTGTCCCCTCCCCCCATTACTACCTCCATAGCATCACTTTCCAGAAGTCCAATAATCACTCTCACCTCTCTTTTACATTCTATGTAACTGAAGAAACTTTTGGTATCCTCTTTAATATTATTGGCTAGCTTACCTTCGTATTCCATCTTTACCTTCTTAATGACTATTTTAGCATTCCGTGGTATTTAAAAGCTTCACAGTCTTCTAACTTCCCACTATTTTTGCTCTATAATATGCCCTCTCTTTGCCTTTCATGCTGTCTTTGGATGCCTCTTGTCAGCCACAGTCATGCCATCTGGTCTTTGGAATACTTCTTCCTCATTAGAATGGGTTTATCCTGTGCCTTCCGAATTGCTTCCAGAAATTCCAGCCATTGCTGCTCTGCCGTCATCCCTGCCAGTGTTCCTGTGCAGTCAATTCCTTTCTCATGCCTGTGTCACTCCCTTTACTCCACTGTGATACTGATACATCTGACTATAGCTTCTACTTGTCAGATTTCAGGGTGAATTCGATCATATTATGATCACTGGCCCCAAAGGGTTCCTTTACCTTAAGCTCCCTACTCAATTCCAGTACATTGCACCACACCTAAGGCAGAATATCTGATCCTCTAGTGGGCTCAACCACCAGCTGCTCTAAGAAGCCATCTCATAGTTACTGTAGACATTCCCTCTAATGGGATCCACTTCTCCATGGATTGTCACCTTGTCGTGGTGGAGAAGCTCGTGTGGTCCTGAGATCCTGCAAGCGATGCCTTTTGGAGCTACGCTCCTGGTAGGGTCACCCATGGCAGTGAGGTCGTGGGTGAGGTCCCTGACAAAGAACAATCCCACCAGGACCTCAACGGTGGAACAGGCGGACGAAGTTACTTCGAACTCAACAACTATGAAGGCTGCAACAAATCTATCAGCTCCCATCGTCGTGGTTTCCATGCCACTGGAATCGGTTGGGTGATTTGTGAAGTATTGCGTGTTGCTTGGAGCGCAGCATCAAATGCACATTAAATAAATAGACACACAGGCGCCTTCACTCTGTGATAGATCAACGGAGCGAAGACCATCACCCTCGACCTCGAGGGATAGCCGCGACGACGAACGGGATCCAGCCCCAATCTGACATTCCCAGCCGACCAGCATATTGAAACCCCACATGAGTTTAGCAACGTTGCCCTGTTGGGATGCATTTTCTGTTTCCCATTGTAATTTGTAGACCATGTCCTCACCACTGTGTGGGAGTCAGTATCTAACTCCCATCAGGGTCTTTTCACCCTTGCAATCCCTTAGCAGGGGTAACACGAGGGGAAACTTCTTTACTCAGAGAGTGGTAGCTGTGTGGAATGAGTTTCCAGTAGAAGTGCGAGAGGCAGGTGCGGTATTTTCATTTAAAGTAAAATTGGATAGGTATATGGACAGGAAAGGAATGGAGGGTTACAGGCTGAGTGCGGGTCAGTGGGACTAGGAGAGAGCAAGCATTTGGCACAGACTAGAAGGGCCGAGCTGGTCTGTTTCCGTGCTGTAATTGTTATATGACCAAAGAATGTATGACACGCACAACCTGGAGATTTGTCTGCTTACAGGCACCCACAAACCGAGAAACCCACATCCCTCAGTGTGACAGGGAAACACAACACTCCCTTCACTGTCACATAGACACAACCCATTCCCCTCACTGTGACACTGACCTACTGCACACCCATCACTATGACACTGACAATCTCCACACCCCTCACTGTGACACTGACCCAACCCACACCCCGCACTGTGACACTGACTATCTCCACACCCCTCACTGTGACACTGACACACCCCACACCCCTCAGCGGTACATTGAAACATCCCACATCCCTCAGTGTGACAGGGACACACAACACTCCCTTCACTGAGACACTGACACTCTCCACACCCTCACTGTGACACTGACACTCTCCACACCCTCACTGTGACACCGACATACCCCTCACCCCTCACTGTGACACTGGCACTCCCCACTCCACTCACTGTGACACCGACACTCTCCACACCCCTCACCGTGACACTGACACACCACACACCTCTCACTGTGAAACTGACACACCCCACACCCCTCAGCGTGACTCTGACACACCCCACACCCCTCACTGTGACACTGACACACCCCTCACCCCTCACTGTGACACAGACAGACCTCACACCCCTCACTGTGACACCGACACACCCCACTCCCCTCACTGTGACACGGACACTCTCCACACCCATCACCGTGAGGCTGACACACCACACAACTCTCACTGTGACACTGACACAACCCACACCTCTCACTGTGACACCATCACACCCCACACCCCTCACTGTGACACCGACACACCCCTCACCGTTACATTGACACATTCCACATCCCTCAGTCTGTCAGGGATACACCACACTCCCCACACTGTGATATGGACACAACCCACATCCCTCACTGTGATACTGACACACCCCACACCTCTCACTGTGACACTGACACTCCCCAAACCCGTCTCCGTTACAGGGACAGACACCACCCAACTCACTGTCCCAGAGACACACCTCACAACCCTCACTGTGACACTGAAACTCCCGACACCGCTCACTGTGACACTGACACTCTCCACACTGTGACACCGACACTCTCCACACCCCACACCGCTCACTGTGACACCGACACACCCCTCACCGTTACATTGACACATCCCACATCCCTCAGTGTGACACGAGCACACCCCACACCCCTCACTGTGACACCAACACACCCCACACCACGCACTGTGACACTGACACATTCCACACCCCTCACCGTGACACTGACACACCCCACACGCATCACTGTGACACTGACACTCTCCACACCCTCACTGTGACACTGACACTCTCCAAACCCCTCACTGTGACACCAACACACCCCACACCTCTCACTGTGACATCGACACACCCCACAACACTCACTCTGACACTGACACTCTCCACACCCCTCACTGTGACACCGACACACCCCACACCCCTCACTGTGACACTGACATACCCCCCACCCCTCACTGTGACACCGACACACCCAACACCCCTCACTGTGACACTGACACTCTCTACACACCTCACTGTGACACTGACACACCCCACACCACTCACTGTGACACTGACACTCCCCAAACCCCTCACTGTGACACTGGCACACTCCACACCCCTCACAGTGACGCTGACACTGTCCACACCCATCACCGTGACACCGACACACTCGACTCCACACACTGTGACATTGACACACCACACACCCCTCACTGTGACATTGACACACCCAACACCCCTCACTGTGACACTGACACACCACACACCACTCACTGTGACACTGACACTCCCCACTCCCCTCACTGTGACATCGACACACTCCACACCCCTCACCGTGACACTGACACACCCCACACCCCTCACTGCGACACAAACACTCCCCACTAACCTCAATGTGACACCGACATTCTCCACACCCCTCACCATTACATTGACACATCCCACATCCCTCAGTGTGACAGGGACACACAACACTCCCTTCACTGTCACACAGACACAACCCACTCCCCTCACTGTGACACTGACACACCCCACACCCCTCACTGTGACACTGACACACCCCAAACCCCTCACTGTGACACAGAGAGTCCTCACACCCCTAACTGATACACCATCACACTCCACACCCCTCACTGTGATAATGACAAAGCCGACACCCCTCACTGTGACACCAACACACCCCACACCCCTCACTGTGACACCAACACACCCCACACCACGCACTGTGACACTGACACATTCCACACCCCTCACCGTGACACTGACACACCCCACACGCCTCACTGTGACACTGACACTCTCCACACCCTCACTGTGACACTGACACTCTCCAAACCCCTCACTGTGACACCAACACACCCCACACCGCTCACTGTGACATCGACACACCCCACAACACTCACTCTGACACTGACACTCTCCACACCCCTCACTGTGACACCGACACACCCCACACCCCTCACTGTGACACTGACATACCCCACAGCCCTCACTGTGACACCGACACACCCAACACCACTCACTGTGACACTGACACTCTCTACACACCTCACTGTGACACTGACACACCCCACACCACTCACTGTGACACTGACACTCTCCACACCCCTCACTGTGACACCGACACACCACACACGCCTCACTGTGATACTGACAAACCCCACACCCCTCCCTGTGACACCAACACACCCCAAACCCCTCACGGTGTCACCGACACACCCCTCACTGTGACACCGACACACCCACACCCCTCACTGTGACACTGACATACCCCACACCCCTCACTGTGACACCGACACACCCAGCACCCCTCACTGTGACACTGACACTCTCCACACACCTCACTGTGACACTGACACACCCCACACCACTCAGTGTGACACTGACACTCTCCACACCCCTCACTGTGACACCGACACACCGCAGACCCCTCACTGTGACACTGACACACCCCTCACCCCTCACTGTGACACAGACACACCCCACACCCCTAACTGAGACACCATTACACCCCACGTGCCTCACTGTGATACTGACAAACCCCACACCCCTCCCTGTGACACCAACACACCCAAACCCCTCACGATGTTACCGACACACCCCTCACCGTTACATTGACACATTCCACACCCCTCACCGTGACACCGACTCACCCCACACACTCACTGGGACACTGACACTCTACACACCCCTCACTGTCACACTGACACAGCCCTCACCCCTCACTGTGACACTGACACTGTCCACACCCATCACCGTGACACCGACACACTCCACTCCACACACTGTGATATTGACACACCACACACCCCTCACTGTGACATTGACACACCCCACACCCCTCACTGTGACACTGACACACCACACACCACTCACTGTAACACTGACACTCCCCACTCCCCTCACTGTGACATCGACACTCTCCACACCCCTCACCGTGACACTGACACACCCCACACCCCTCACTGCGACACAAACACTCCCCACTAACCTCAATGTGACACCGACATTCTGCACACACCTCACCATTACATTGACACATCCCACATCCCTCAGTGTGACAGGGACACACAACACTCCCTTCACTGTCACACAGACACAACCCACTCCCCTCACTGTGACACTGACACACCCTACACCCCTCACTGTGAGACTGACACACCCCAAACCCCTCACTGTGACACAGACAGACCTCACACCCCTAACTGAGACACCATCACACCCCACACCCCTCACTGTGATAATGACAAAGCCGACACCCCTCACTGTGACACAGACACACCCCACACGCCTCACTGTGACACTAACACTCTCCACACCCTCACTGTGACACCGACACTCTCCACACCCCTCACTGTGGCACTAACACACCCCACACCACTCAGCATGACACTGACACTCTCCACACCCCTCACTGTGAAACCGACACACCCCACTCCCCTCACTGTGACACCGACACTCTCCACACCCCTCGCCGTGACACTGACACACCACACACCTCTCACTGTGACACTGGCACTTTCCACACCACTCAACGTGACACTGACAAAACCCACACCCCTCCCTGTGACACCAACACACCCCAAACCCCTAACTGAGTTACCATCACACCCCACACCCCTCACTGTGATGCTGACAAAGCCCACACCCCTCACTGTGATACCAACACACCCCACACCCCTCACGGTGACACCGACACACCACACCCCTCACCGTGACACCGACAGACCCCACACCCCTCACTGACACTGACACACCCCTCATCCCTCACTGTGACACCGACACACCACAACCCTCACAGTGACACCGACACAGCCCACACCCTCACTGCGACACTGACACTCTACACACCCCTCACTGTGACACTGACACACCCCTCTCCCCTCACTGTGACACCGACACACCACATCCCTCACAGTGACACCGACACACCCCTCACCGTGACACCGACACAACCCACACCCTCGCTGGGACACTGACACTTTCCGCACCACTCAACGTGACACTGACACAACCCACACCTCTCACTGTGACACCATCACACCCCACACCCCTCACTGCGACAGCGACACACCGCACACCCCACACTGTGACACAGACACACCTCACACCCTTAACTGAGACACCATCACACCCCACACCCATCACTGTGACACCGACACACCACACCCCTCACCGTGACACTGACACACCCCTCACCCCTCACTGTGACACTGACAGACACCACACCCCTCACTCTGACACTGACACTCTCCACACCCCTCACTGTGACATTGACACCCCCACTCCCCTCACTGTGACACTGACACACCCCAAACTGTGACACTAACACTCTCCACACTCCTCAATGTGACACAGACACACCCCACACCCCTCACTGTGACAGCGACACACCCCACACCTCTCACTGTGACACCGACACTCTCCACTAACCTCAACGTGACACCGACATTCTGCACACACCTCACCATTACATTGACACATCCCACATCCCTCAGTGTGACAGGGACACACAACACTCCCTTCACTGTCACACAGACACAACCCACTCCCCTCACTGTGACACTGACACACCCTACACCCCTCACTGTGAGACTGACACACCCCAAACCCCTCACTGTGACACAGACAGACCTCACACCCCTAACTGAGACACCATCACACCCCACACCCCTCACTGTGATATTTCAGTAATCGATATACACTGGCATTGCACCGGATGACTGGAAAATTGCAAATGTTACTACGCTACCTAAGGATGTTGGGACGCAGCTGAAAAGATACTGTTGACCTGTGAGTCTGATATCAGTGGTTGTGAACATGCTGGCATCGATTGTTCGGGATGAGATTACGGAGTACCTGGAGGCACAGGACAAGAACTGGATCGGCTCACGGTTGACTGGCTGAGCAGTCTCGACAGCCCGAATGGACTACTTCTGATCCTATATCTTAAAGTCTTATGGTCTAATTTCTTGAAACTCAGGTTGGTGAATCTCTGCTTTTCATTGTCACGAACGTTTGCTTCGGCGGCTGCTCAGATATGTTGGACCTCCTCAAATCCTCAGATATTCGGGAACGCAATCAATTTTTTTCATTGAAAATTGAATGACCTATTTCTTTCACCTGAAGCAAGAGTAGCACTGGAAATGCAAAATGGCGACTAAACCGTCACGACCCAGGTTACCTATTGCTCACTGCACCTACATTGAACGTTCGTCATCTTATAGGCCCACCCGTTACTATCAATGCTGCAGTGAAAAGTATGTTCAACGGTTACCAACATTGTGAAACAGATTTGCACCAACCCTCTCCACTGAAAATATTTCGTAGCATTAAATCTCCTTGAAGTGTTAAATATGATAGACAATGACACAACGTGTGAAAATAGTTAACAATGCGTGTTTGTTCAGTGGATTGTGTCGAATGGGAATACTAATCTTGAGTAATAGCTTAATAAATACCCAGAACATCTTCAAGGAGCGGTATCTCAGAAAGGCAGCGACCACAATATTGTGGGCCGAAGGGCCTGTAATGTGCTGTACTTTTCTACGTTCTTTTATTAAGGACCTCCAACACCCAGGGCATGCCTTTTTCTCACTGTCATTATCAGGTTGGAGATACAGAAGCGTGAAGTCACACATTCGGCGATATACCAGCAGCTTCTTCTCCTCTGCCATCTGATTCCTAAATGGACATTGAACCCTTGGACACTACCTAACTTCTTTAATATGTATTATTTCTGTTTCTTTTCATATTTTAAAATACATATACTGTAAGTTATCTTATTTATTTTTTATTATTATTCTGTTTTAATTTGCTTTCTTCAATATTATGTCTTGCAATGAACTGTGCTGCTAAATTAGCAAATTCAGACGCGTGCCGGTGATAATAAACCTGATTCTGATTCTATTGTATCTTCTCAAAAGGTACTGCCTGAATCTGCGGAATTCCTCCAAGATGCTTTGTGAGATTTAAGTCCCATATTCCAGTTGTTCTCAGTACCACACAGGCGGCCATGAAGGATTCCTGTTGCAATCCACAAGTTACACCTCTCCTGATGGAAAATGCATGACAGCTTTTTCTTTCGCGTGTAGGACAGCCTTCAGTCAATGCTAATACAAGTCTATGAGTTGTATGGCATTTTCTTTATAACATTATATTTGGAGAGTTCAAATATACCTTCTGTGAATTTAAGATGCTGTCATGTGGATTTATTTTATGAGCTCTCTCCTGAATATCCTGATTATACACAGAGGAAGGCACGTGATTGGTAGTATCGATCCATTGTAGTCTCGTTTCAGAGTTTTGCTTATTTCTGCCCTTGAAATGTTGTAGTTATGCTCGGTTCTAACAGTGGATAAGAGTGCTGGGGGCGCGGCTATGCTCACTGCACAGCGCGTTCTGTTGTTTACAGTATGTGTGAATTTTGACTTTTGCAGAAGTCATTGTCCTCAAAGAAAACTCCCGACTATTTTGTATTGTGTAGTGTGTTTTGGGGAGATGGGGGGTCGATGGACGGGAGATGATCTTCCGCGATGAGTTTGGGATGGTGGTTATACGTCGGATGAACATTCAACATCCCTCCGGAATGAAGCTGTAGAGGTCTGTGCTCCTGTAGGACCATGTTTGGTTTCTACCTGTTGACCACTTTACTGCGGAGCGGGGGAATTGTACAGGGACGACTCAGTGCAGATCAAAACCGGGATTATCCAGGTCAGGTCAGTGCATTTCTCGTGTTGAAATATGCTGGTACACAGTTCCCTGGCCACATTGGGCTGAGTGTGGTGTGGGCTAGGTTTGCATTTCACAGTTTAGAGTGGGTTCTCTCTGTCCTATCTACACAGCGGAGTGGTTGGCATGTGTCTACTCCGATAATAAATGTTACTTTGAACTTTGTACGTTGTACTCTAAGGCTAGCTAATCATCAGCTGTTCTTCTTTGATAAGAAAAGCTAGAACTATGTTCCTAAATTATCCACAATTCTCTTTTGCTCTATACACTATGGAAAATAACACATGATTAGTTAAGCAACCCGTGTGACTGGCTTGAGTACTAACCACATTATAAACCAATAATCAATGTGAAAGGGCGAGCTGTTAATCGGATACCCAGATACTGGAGGGCTCATTCGATCACTATGATGTTTGTTGGTTCACTGATTCCGAAGCTTAAACGACGTCCACTTTTACTCTGTGAGCGGAGATGACCTCGGATTATTTTTAGGTTCTTCCACGCCATGCGTCAAGACTGGCCGGAGAAGACGCTCACATTCTATCCTCGTTGTCTGTTCGTGAGAGGACCATTCACCAACAGGACATGTTGTCTGAGAATATGATGAAGAGAATGATACAGGGCAGTGTGCTTTTGATTCCAGCCTTCCTCCTGATAATTCTTCAAACCTTTCCTTCAACATTCATGTGCCCTCACTCGCATTTCCTCAACTTCACGGCCATCCGTCATCAACACACCTTCCGCAACTCTAATAGGGATACAGTTCCTCTTGTGCTTACTTAGCAATTCATGAGACTCCCATCAGCAAGTCCTTCTCCCAAATCTTCTGCTCTCTTCAACAGGATCCTATCATCTATTGTATCTTTGCCCTTATCACTGCACACACACCCGTCCACACTCCGGAAACATTCTTCGCTTCCTGCAAGGTCCATTATTACAGTTTGCCGCACAGGACATATACTGAAATTCTGTTGTTCACAACACCTAACAAAAGAAATAATGGCCCGATTCTAACCGCCAGAATGGTTCTATGGAAGACTACTTCCGCCCGCCTTGACCGATCAGGAAATGTAGCTGATTTTCTCTCTTTCAAAGCTATGACGAACGCGCATCCACTCGAAACATTTAATCCGTCCCCTTTCGACAAATGTTGCTGATCTGCTGCGTGTTCCCATCACTTTCCGGTTTTTATACCGGAACAGGACTTTATACTGCACAGAGCATAGATCACATTAATGTAAAACTATGGACACAGGCGTTACTCTTCTCAGCCGAACAAACACCTCCGCGAAAGTAAAATAAAATATTGACATACATATTTTGTTTCAATTGCAAAGAGGGGTCACCCACATTTATACCTGCACAATGTGACAGTCCGTATTTTAAAATGCAATGACGGAAAATTGTTGATCCCCACGGAAGATAGAGCAGCGGATAGTTTAGACCCACAAACACATGGATTTTCGGCCCAACACGCTTCTGCTGCGCCAATCTGCTTTTTTGTTTTTTTTTGTTGTTGTTCTTTTCTTTGTGTGTGTGCCATTTTGTGTGTGTGTGTGTGTGTGTGTATGTGTGTGTGTGTGTGTGTGTGTGTGTGTGTGTGTGTGTGTGTGTGTGTGTGTGTGTGTGTGTGAGTGTATGTTTCTATTTCATTATGCGGAATTTTGTTAACGTTCTCAATGTTAACCTCCCTGCTGGTTTGTGCTGGACGTGCTGGAATTGTAAAGGGCCGACTGCAGTCCGAAGACTACTCTATGCACATTTCTGTACTCCTCGTGTTGACAGATGCTGGTATAATGCTACCTGTCTACACTGGGAGGACAGTGAGATGACTGTGGACTTTGCGGGGTAGAGAATTCACTGTGTAGTGTGGAGCATGATTATCTTGTCTGCACAGCGGAGTAATTGTTGCTGGAAATCCACTCTGTGGTGTCTGGGCATTTAAATAAATAAACACTTCATTACCTCAGTGTCCCCATTCTCCCGGCCACAGCGGGACTTCCTTTCAGCATTACTGGACCTCCCTTCTACCGTCTACTGCATGATATCTGCTGACCTGTTGCATTAGCTCACACCACATTGCAGAAGAATTGTAAACTCTCAAAAGTGTCAACCCACTGGTGAGGGAGTTTGCTCTCTTTCATCTTAAGGGTAACCTGTTGACATTACACAGATCCCAACTTCTCCTAGAAGAGTGGCCTCTGATCCCTATAATTATATCTATCCCACCGCAGCAACTACTTACCCACACATTTAACAGCACTGCCTTGCCGGTTTTTTGCCCGCTTGGACCTGGAACTTGGAGTATCCCTGCAATCGACAAAATAAGGGACCTTCTTCTTAACATTAGTCAATTCCCTGTGTTCTTTATTAGAAAGTCATCTCTCTTCATCTTCCTCTCTCAGTCTCCCTGCGTCACCCCCACCCCTCACTCCTC
This sequence comes from Hypanus sabinus, assembly GCF_030144855.1. Classification (NCBI taxonomy): domain Eukaryota; kingdom Metazoa; phylum Chordata; class Chondrichthyes; order Myliobatiformes; family Dasyatidae; genus Hypanus; species Hypanus sabinus. The sequence goes on from NC_082736.1 coordinate 12,530,192, forward strand.
CCCCTCACACTATCCCACCGTTATTACACACATCCCCCTCCCTCTCCCCTTGCCCTTCTTTCTCACTTCCCCAAACCAAATCCGTGTCTTCCTCTCCGCCCCTCATTATCCCTCTCCTATCGAGCCCTTGTGGATCAGGAGATATGGCTGCTCACACTGACAGCAGTGAACTACGTGCATCCATAGCGAACATCATCAGAGATCACCGACAACACAGGAAGTTCTGTCACATGAAGAGCACCTCCGCTCGCAATGTCTCTGCTGAACACAATCCTAAGTAAAAGTAAATGACTTATGTTTGTCTGTGATCTGCGTCCCTCTGTCTCCTACATATTGATTTGCCTATTTGAATGCCACTACCCTAAATGCTTCACCATCTGGTAAACATGGCACAGAACAGAGGAACGTCTGTTAGAACAGAGCTGAGGTGGGATTTCTGTGGCGTGCGAGTGGAGAATCTATGTCCAAACGTTTGCCTGTGGGGAAAATTTCTGCAGCTGCTCGGATTTGTTCGACTTTGTAAAGTCAGGAGATATTAAGGAACGCAATCAAAAGTCTCTTTCCAAATTTACCCGGCTGAGGCTGTAGCCTGAGGCGTTAAAGACACGGGAAAGACCAGACAGGCGACTAAGCTGGGCTCTCCTAGGAAGGCTCACCGCACATTTCACCCACAATGAACTCGCTTCGCCTGATTAGTAGTTCAATTGCAATTATAAGTATAACGACCAGAAACTACATTTACCGGTTCAAGCATAACACAACAGAACTGCAAAAACCCTCGTCACTGACAATGCCTCCAGATACCAACAAAGGAATGTCTTTCTACTTTTCCTTGACAAACTATAGATAATAGACGATAACACAATGAGTAAAAACAGTTGACATTTCATGTTTTTTTCTGTGGATTGTGTCAAATGAGCCCATTGGGAACCCTGACTGTTTTGATCGTGTTTTCGAATGATGTATAAAAGCTCCTCAAATTAGTGCATGCAGACAGTTGGGACAAATTGCAAACTGATCGCTGTTTCAGCAAGAAAATGGGATATTCCGCAATTTACAGCATCGTCAGAATTTACTGCCCGGTGCTTGCAGCACTCGGTGTTCCAGGTAATATCATGCCTTTGTTTTCCGCTCGTGGCATCGGTGATTAATGTTATTTTGACGGTCAAGATGTATATGCCGCCCAGTGCACTTTCTTTAGTTCTTGAAAGATGAAAATAAATATTTACCGTTAAGTTAGATTCTAAAGGTAATGTGCGGTAATTTACTGGATGCGTTTTACATGGGATATGATTGAGGTGTTTGATATATTTAATGTAATATCGATCTAAACGCGCATTGTCACGTTGCACTATTGTTAAAACAACTAAATGCCAGAATAGTTGACATATGCTTATCAAAATGCGCAGTCAGGAAAACACCACGCTCACAATGCTGGTGGAATTCAATAGGTCAGGCAACATCCATGCAGAGGAATACATTGTTGATGTTTTGCGTCCAGACCCTACACATGGGCTTCCTCGGGGAAGCGGCAAAGATTCTACTTCACGCAGCAGAATGACAGAGACAGCAATGACTCACCGTTGCTGTCCTGACGAAGGGTCTCGAACCGAAACTTTGAGACCGCACTATGCCGTGATATCTCTCTCTGACCTTGGGCAGCCCCGTCACAACTCCGCCATTAATAACCTGAAAGCTTACTGAAGGGAGGAGGAGATGCGATATTTGGCAGGTATTAAATAATACCCAAAATTTAATCAGCTGTTCCCCTGTCCCTCGTGGAAAATGGAAGCTTAAAAATATAAGAATTAAAAATATATCGTGCCCATGTGGATAACATTTCTGGTGTACTGTCATTTCAAAGCTGTGTCGCGTTACACAGCGAAGGAAATCAAGGGTAATATCTGTTCACGCTGTTTTCGAATTGCAATTGAACTACTTAAAAATGTGCCCAACTTTCAGAGGTGTCTCCATCCTACATATTTCAGATGAGTTACCTTGGTATCTATTGCATGATGTTCAATGAACAACATTACACTTTCTCTTAGGTTCTCCTTGATGCCGGCGAAAACGCTGTCATGCAAATCAGATATTTGTTCTAAGAGTACGGAAATATTTCCCCATGTTTCTCCAAACAAGAATACGGTAGTCGTTAAACCAGGGGCTGTGGCCAATTACTCGATTATCTCCAACGCCATCAAACTGATCACTGGGCCCCCCAGTGCTGTGTGCTCAGTCCACCGCTGTTCACTCTGCTGACCCTTGACTATGCTGCAACACACAGCTCGAACCACATAATCAAGTTCACCGATGACACTACTGTGTTGGGTCTCATCAGCAAGAGCGACGGGTCAGCTTACAGAGAGGAGGTGCAGCGGTTAACGGACTGGTGCAGGGCCATTTACCTGTCTCTGAATGTGAACAAAACGAAAGAGATTATTGTTAACTTCAGGGGGACACGGAGCGATTAATCCCTGCTGAACATCGATAGCTGCTCGGTAGAGATCATTAAGAGCAACGATTTTCCTGGTTTTCACCTGGCGGAGAATCTCACCTGGACCCTCAACACCAGCTCCATAGCAGAGAAAGCCCAGCAGCGTACCTACATTCTGCGAAGGTTGAGGAAAGTCCATCTCCCACCCCAAATCCTCATCACATTCTACAGGAGTTGTATTGAGAGTATCCTGAGCAGCTGCATCACAGCCTGGTTTGGAAATTGCAACATATCGGATCGCAAGACCCTGCAGCGGATAGTGAGGTCAGCTGAGAAGATCATCGGAGTCTCTCTTCCCGCCATCACGGACATTTACACTACACGTTGCATCCGGAAAGCAAACAGCATTGTGAAGGGCCCCAGGCACCCCTCATACAAACTCTTCTCCCTCTTGCCGTCTGGGAAAAGGAACTGAAGCATTCGGGCTCTCACGACCAGACTATGTAACAGTTTCTTCCCCCAAGCTATCAGACTCCTCAATACCCAATGCCTGGACTGACGCCTTACAGCCCTATTGTTTTCGTTACCATTTATTGTAATCGCTTCACTGTTTTATGCACTTTATGCAGTCCTGAATCGGTCTGTAATCTAGTGTAGTTTGTTTAAATATATTTTTTTTTCCTCTGTGTTGTTTTTTTATCTAGTTTAGTCTTGTTTTTGTACTATGTCATGTAACATCATGGTCCTGAAAAAAAACGTTGTCTCATTTTTACTGTGTACTGTAACAGCAGTTATCGTGGAAGTGACGAGAAAAAGTGACTTAACTTGACTTGACTTGACTTGAATTGACATGACCTGATTACTTTGTCCTTTCCAGTGCGACTGTCGGCTGAAGGGAGGATCACAATGTGTCGCTATTCCGTTCGATGGCCCTCGACTCGTACAGAAGAATGAGTACGTGAAAGACAGTATCTACAGGGGCGTAGACACCCCGGGTTACTGGAGAGAGTGACTGTCATGAGAATAAGTTGAAATTCATAGCCAATGCCGTTCCCCGCAATAATAATTTACAACTTTAGATACTACAGTGAGCCACAGTGACTGGGTCTCTGGTACAGTTGCTCGGAAGGGCTGAGTGTTGAAGGGGACTATCGTGTTGATTGGAGATTCTACAGTCAGGCGAACAGAGAGGAGTTTCTGTGAGCGTTGTAGGAACAACCGGATGGTTGCCCTCCTGGTGCCAGGATCAGGGATGTGTTGGACTTGCTTCTTGGCGAGGGTGAGCAACCAGAAGTCCAGGTACATATTGGTATCAATGGCATAGGTGGACAAGTTGAGGAGGAACTGAAGAGAGAATTTAGGAATTTAGCTGAAAGTTTGATAAACAGTACTTCCAGAGTAGTAATTTCTGAATAGCAGCTGTATCACTTACCAATGTGAATAAGAAAAAGATGAGGTGGCCGATGATACTGATTCTGATTCAAATCTCTAGAAGTACGTGGCGTACGTTTGAATGTTGTTTAAGGAATAGCAAGTGCAAAAAAGATCATGATGGTAGTTGCATACTGACCCCAAACAGTAGTAAGGAAGTGGTTAAGAAACACACACACACACACACACACACACACACACACACACACACACACAACTAGATTAACTCACCAGGGTCAGGCAGCTTCGGTAGAAAAAAAAGATTACAGGCCTGAACGCTTCATCAGTACTGGAGAGAAAAAGATCAGGAGTCAGGGTAAGACGGTGTGGGCACGAGTGGAAGGAAAATACAGTGACGGGTGAAACTAGGAGGGTTCGGGGGAGATAAACATCTGGTACGTCAATTTGTCAAAAAAGATAAAGGGCTGGCGAAGTCCGAATCTGATACGAGAGGACGGATTGCCATAGCCGAAAGAAAAATGTGAGGAGCACCAGAAGGAGGTAATGGGAGGGCAAGGAGATACGCCGAGAGAGGACAATGGTAAGGGAATGGTGAAGGATGAGAGGCTGTATTACCAGAATTTCGAGAGATCGAATTTTATGGCATTAGTTTGGAGGCTTCCCAGCCGGAATATAAGTCACTGCTCCTCCAACTTGAGTGCGGGATACTCGCCACAGTAGAGGAGGTCATGGATGACAGGTCGGAATACGAATGGGAAGTGGAATTAAAATATGTGGCTACTGGGAGATCCTGCTTTTTCTGGCACACGAGGCGCAGGTGCACGCCGAAGCGATCTCCCAATCTCCGCCTGGTCTCACTGATTTACTGGAGATCACACCGTGTGCACAGGATACAACCGATGGCCCAACACACTTACAAGTTTCGCTTCTCCTTGAAGGACTCTTTGGGGCCATAAATGATAGTGATGGGGGATGCTTATGGACAGGAGTAGCACTTTTTCCACTTGCAAGGAGATGTGTCAGGAGGAAGATCAGTGGAGAGGAACAAATGAGCAATGGCGTCGCATGGACACAGAATTTCTGGAATGCCGACGAGATGGCATTTTAGAGCAGAGCGTGGTTGACCCTAGTATGGCAGCAGCTATTCTGGACTGAGTGTAATGCAATGACAGAACATTGATTGGAGAGCTAAAGTTAAAAATACCTTCAGGGGAAAGAGATTGTAATATGAACGAATTCACCCTCCAATTTGAGAAGAAGAAGACAGGTGTATCAGTGTTAAGGTGAAGTAAGGGAGATTGCAGGGGCATGAATGAGGGGCTTGTCAGAATTGAATTTAAAAATAACACTGCAGAGCTGATAGCACAGCAGCAATAGCTGGAATTTCTGGAACATTTCGGAAGGCACAAAATAAATGCATCTGATCAAGGGAGAAGTATTCTAAAGGCAGGAGGACACCGCCATGGCCACCTAGGGGATTCAAAGACAACATTACAGCAGAATAAAAATTAGAAAAAAAACAGTGGGAAATTCGAGGATATGAAAATTCTTCAAAAAAGCAAGGGGAGACACTGCAAAGGCCAATAAGAAAGTAAAGATGGAATGCAGAAGGAAGCTAGCCAATAATAGAAAAGAGCTTCTTCTGATTTATAAATAAGTTAAAAAGTGAGGCAAAGGTGAATATCGGTCCGCTGAAAAGGCATGCTGGACATTTCAGTCTTCATTGTATGCTAGAAGTTCCAGAGTGTCAGGGTTCATGAAATCTGTGAAGTTACTTTTAATCGGGATGAAGTTCTTTAAAATACTGCAAAGTCTAAAGGTAGATAGGTCACGTATACCAGACGATGTACACCCCAGTGTCCGGAAAAGACGGGTGAATCAATTGTAGAGGTGTTAGTAATGATCTGTCAAGAGTCACTAGGTTCTCGAATGGTTCTGGAAGACTGGAATATTGCAAATGTCACACGACTCTTAATGAAGTGAGAGAGGCAGCAAAAATGAAATTTTAGGCCAGTTAGTCTGGACACAATGGTTGAGAAGCTAATGAAGACGATTGTACTGGAAATGGTTTCAGGTTACTTGGAGGCGGATTATAAAATAGGCCATAGTTAGTATGGTGTACTCAAGGGAAAATCATGCTTGACAAATCTGTTGTAGTTCTTCAAAGAAATATCAAGCAGGATATAAAAATAAGAACCACTTAGTGTGTAGCTAGATGTTCAGAAACACTTTAAAAGTCTGTTATACATGTGTCTGCTTTACAAGCTGCGAGAACATGGCATTATAGAAAATACTCTAACGTAGATAAAACAGTGTTTGTTTGGCTGGAGGCAATGCGTGGGATTAGGGGGATCCTTTTCTGGTTAGCTTCTGGTAACCGGTGCTATTCAACAAGGAATGCGTTGGAACTGATTGGTTTAATATTAAATTTAAATAAATAGATTGAAGAAAATTATGGCTTTGTTGCAAAGATTGCTGACGATACGAAGAAAGGTGGAGGGGAAGGTAGTGTTGAGAAAGATGAGAGGCCACCAAAGAGCTTATATTGACTTAGTGATTGAGCAAAGACGTGGCAGATGGAATTTAGTGCCGGGAACCGTATTGTCACGCATTTCGGTAGAAGAAGTGAAAGGGTTGACTATTTTCCAAATGGAGAGCAACTGCAAGAGCATGACGAGCAAATGGAATTGGGGGTCCTTCTTCAGGATTCCCGAAAGGTTAATTTGCAGATTGAGCCTGTGGTGAGGAGTCAAATGCGATTTTCTCGTAAATTTGACAGGATTAGGATTTCAAAACAAGGTTGCAATGCGGTGAATCCATAAAGCACTGTTAAGGAGTAATTTGGGATTTCTGAGCAGTTTTGATCCCGTTATCTTGGAAATGATGTGCTGAATCAGGAGATGGTTTAAAAGATGTCAAACAGAATGACGGGACTCTATTCATTAGAATTCGGAAGAATGAGCGGTATCCAAATTGAAACCTTTCAAATCGTGAATGCCCTTGATAGAGTGGACAAGGAGCGGATGTTTCGCATGGTTGGGGATTCTATGATTGGAGGAATTAGCCTCGGAATACAAGGGAGTCAATGTAGAGTGCAGATGAGGCTGTGGGGTACCCTCCAGCGAAAAAATGGTAAATTTGTTTTATTTGTTTTCAAGGGCAGCGGTGGAGGCTACGTCTTGATGTATATTTGAGGCTGAGGTTGTTACATTCCTGATTGGGGGACTGTTACACTTGCAGAGATTCGATACAACTGTTCGATCGATTATTATTCACAAAACGAAAATCAAGTTATACTATTCATTCTGCGGTACCTGATTGTAATTTATTTTTTATAACTATTACAGTTAATTTAACGGCGATTGTGATCTTGTCCCGCGGGAAATGCGGTCTGTCCAGATGCATCACTCTCTACCTGGTGGCCATGGCGGCAGCTGATCTGATGGTGGTCATCGTTGTTATTTTCTTAGAGAGGATAAATTACATCTACTTGTTTGCTAATTTCTTACTCATAACTCCGGCGTGTTCTCTGTTACTTGTACTGAGTCACGCAAGCAGGGTCTGTTCCGTTTGGTTGACGGTTGCTTTCACTTTCGATCGTTGTGTCGCCATCTGCTGTGAGAAGCAGCGGAACCGATATTGCACCAAGAGAACAGCGACTGTGGTGGTGGCAACCGTGAGTGCAGCGTGTTGTGCCGAGGCCATTCCATTTTACTTTGCTGTCGATCGATGGAGTTGTGTCCCCGTAGCTGAATACTACACATCACCCCTGTGGAAAGCTTACGAGATATTTGACAGCATCACAACACCGTTACTACCAATCTGTTTAATTCTGCTCTTTAATATTTCCACCGTCAAGCGGATTATAGCGACAAATAGAGTTCGCCAGGTGCTTCGGAACAGCAGCGAAAATCGTAGTGATCCAGAGTTGGCAAACCGAAGGAAGTCAATGATTCTGTTGTTCGCTCTTTCAGTAAATTTTATATTACTTTGGATGCCCTACGTCGTACATTCAAGGAACTGGCAAATAGAAAACTATTCCTACACAGACAGATATTTGAGCAAACCGACCTATATCCTGCAGCAATGTGGGTTTATGTTGTCTTTTCTCAGCACCTGCACCAACACGTGTATCTATGGACTGACACAGAGAAAGTTCAGGGAGGAGCTAAAAAATGGAGTGAAGTATCTGTTTGTAGCAACGGGAGAGATTTGTAAATAAAACGCAAATTGATTTATTTATTTTGCAACGTCAGAACAATTAATAGGTGGAGTAGTTGATTTGAGCGACGTGCGGCCGCTATTTTGGGATCTTTCTGTATGAACGATTTGGAATTTATTTATTATTACCTTCATGGAAGAATTATACCTGGAACATCATGAAATCGAAATCCACTATGTTTGTTTACGTGGTATCTCTATGTATGAAGCGAATTCATTTGATTACTTTCTCTAAATGCATTGTTGAAAAAATCTCCTAATGATATTAAAGCATACATAATATTATTTTTTAAATCCTGTATAATCCAAAATGTATTACTTTTGGCGCTGTTTTACGGTATTTTTTTCTTTCAGTTTATTATCGCCGAGTGTCATCATACAACGGTAACGTTAACATAATAATTATAGAATTACCGAGTAGACCCACACCTCACAGCAACATGTCTGTGCCAGAATGTTCAGGAATATCGAAGTATCAAGGCTTCCATCATAATTACCGGTCACGAATGTGAGTTGATCAGATGGATTTGATGATTCGACTGAGTTGATGCTGACGAAATTCCTGTGTGTCTCTGTGCTGAGAGGCCCAGTCCAGAAACCATCATATAAATAATGCCAAGAAATCACGGCAGCGCCACTCTTGCCTCGTTAGATTGCGGAGATTCGGTCTGTCATCAAAAACATTGGCAAGCATCTGCGGATGTGTGGTGGAGAGTGTGGAGACTGTTTCAAATACGGACTCGTACTGGAGCACCAATGCTTTTGAGCAGAAAATTCTACAAAAAAGTAGTGATGGGGTTGAGAATTGGATTAGTGGAACACAGCAGACCAGGCAGCACCTACAAGGAGAAGCACTGTCGACGTTTCGAGCCGAGACCCTTCGTCAGGACTAACCGAAAGGAAAGATAGTAAGAAATTTGGAAGTAGTTGGGGGAGGTGGAAATGTGAAATGATAGGAGAAGACCGGAGAGGGTGGGATGAAGCTGAGAGCCGGGAAGGTGATGGGTGAAAGTGATACCGAGCTGCAGAAGGGAAAGGATCGTGGGACGGGAGGTCTCGGGAGAAGGAATTGGGGGGTGGGAGGTACCAGAGGGAGATGGAGAATAGGCAAACAACTAAATATGTCAGGGATGGGGTAAGAAGGGAAGGAAGGGCAGCAACGGAAGGTAGAGAAGTCAATGTTCATGCCATCAGGTTGGCGGCTACCCAGCCGGTATATAAGGTGTTGTTCCTCCAACCTGAGTGTGGATTCATCTTGACAGTAGAGGAGGCCATGGATAGACATATCAGAATGGTAATGGGACGTGGAATTAAAATGTGTAGCTACTGGGAGATCCTGCTTTTTCTGGCGGCCCGAGCGTAGGTGTTCAGCGAAACGGTCTCCCTGTCTGCGTCTGGTCTCACCAATATATAAAAGGCCACACCGGGAGCAGCGAACGCAGTATACCACACCAGCCGACTCACAGGTGAAGTGTCGCCTCACCTGGAAGGACTGCTTGGGGCCCTAAATGGTGGTGAGGGTGGAAGTGTAAGGGCAGGTTCAGCACTTGATCCCTTTACAAGGATAAGTGCCAGGAGGGTGATCGGTGGGAAGGGAGGGGGTGGACAAGCGGACAAGGGAGTCGCGTGGGACCGATCCCTGTGGAATGCAGGAAGATGGGAGGAAGGAAAGATGTGCTTGGTAGTGGGATCCCGTTGGAGGAGGAGGAAGTTAGGGAGTATTATACGTTGGACCTGGAGGCTGGTGGGGTGGTAAGGACAAGGGAAACCCTATCCCGAGTGGGGTGGCAGGTGGATGGGGTGAGGGCGCATGTGCGGGAAATGGGAGAGATGCGTTTGAGAGCAGAGTTAATGATAGAAGAAGGGAAGCCCCTTTGTTTAATAAAGGAAGACATCTCCTACGTCCGAAAGAAAAGCCTCATCCTGAGAGCAGATGCGGCGGAGACGGAGGAATTGTGAGAAGGGGATAGCATTTTTGCAAGAGTCAGGGTGGGAAGAGGAATAGTCCAGGTAGCTCTGAGAGTCTGTAGGCTTAAAGTAGTTATCAGTAGATAAGCCGTCTCCAGAGATGGAGACAGAATGATCAAGGAAAGAGAGGGAGGTGTCGGAAATGGACCACGTAAATTTGAGGGCAGGGTGAAAGTTGAAGGCAAGGTTAATGAAGTCAACGAACTTGCGTGCAGGAGGCAGCGCCAATGCAGTCGTCGATGTAGCGAGGGAAAAGAGGGGGACGTATACTCGTATAGACTTGTAACATGGACTGGTCCACAAAGCCAACAAATAGGCTGGCATAAGCGGGAACCATACGGGTGCCTATGGCTACACCCTTAATTTGAAGCAAGTGGGAGGAGCCAAAGGAGAAATTATTGAGATTAAGAACTTATTCCGATAGACGGAGGAGAGTGGTAGTAGAGCAGATTTGGTTAGGTCTGGAATCCAAAAAGAAGCGAAGAGCTTCGATACCATCTCGGTGGGGGATGGAGGTATATAGCGACTGGACGTCCATGGTGAAAATAAGGCGGTGGGGCCAGGAAACAAAATCATAGAACAAATTCAAAGCATGAGTAGTGTCACGAACATAGGTGGGAAGAGATTGAACAAGGGACGATAAGACAGTGTCAAGGTATGTAGAAATGAGTTCAGTGGGGCGGGAGCAAGCTGAGACAGTAGGTCTACCTCGACAGGTAGGTTTGTGGATCTTGGGTAGGAGGTAGAAACGGGAAGTGTAGGAACTATGAGGTTGGTGGCAGTGGATGGGAGATCCTCAGAGCTTATAAGGTTGGTGATGGTACAGGAGACAATGGCCTGGTGGCCATGATCAATGGGTACCTAACAGGAGGTATCAGTGAGTTATCGCTGTGCCTCGGCCAGATAAAGGTCAGTATGCCAGACAACAGCAGCTCCCCCCTCTTCAGCAGGTTTTATACTGAGATTGGGATTGGTGCGGAGGGAGCGGAGAGCAGAGCGTTCGGAAGGAGTTAGGTTGGAATTGGAACAAGGTGCAGTGAAGTAGTGAAGTCTAGACGGTTGATGCCCCGTCGGCAATTAGCAATAAATCGATCCAGAGCAGGCAGAAAACCAGAGCGGGTTGTCCATGAAGAGGAGGAGAGTTGAAGACGGGAGAAGGGCTCATCGGTGGGGGGAGGAGAGTCCTTGTCAAAGCTCGGAGACTTACCCGACGGAAGAAGAGTTCAGCGACATGGCGTACGCGGAACTCGCTGAGGTCTGGGCGAAGGGGGAGAAAGCTGAGGCCTTCACTGAGAACAGAGCGATCTGCCTTAGACAGTTGGCGGTCGGAGGGAATGGTAAAGACCTGGCAGGGATGAGAGATGGGATCAGAGGTGCGAGAGAGGCTGGTAGTGTTAGTGGAGAGAGAAGGGTTTGTCTCAGAGGAGGATGGAGCCTCTGAGCGCCCAGGAACTGATACCTCCTCTTACTTACCCCTTGATCATGACCCCACTAAAGAGCACCAGGCCATTGTCTCCTATTCCATCACCAACCTTATGAGCCCTGGGGATCTCCCATCCACTGCCACTAACCTCATCTTTCCCAAACCCCGCACTTCCCGTTTTTACCTCTTACCCAAGATCCACAAACCCGCCTGTCCAGGTAGACCTATTGTTTCAGCTTGCTCCGGCACCACTGAACTCATTTGTGCATACCTTGACACTGTTTTGTCCCCACTGGTTCAATCTCTTCCCACCTATGTTCTATGTGTCGTGTGGTGGATATTGAGTCCTCCGTAGAGCGATTTAGACGATCGGCAAACTGTAGAGGATCCAGCGATGAGGGGAGGCTGGCTGTGATATGAGGATTGACAAGCCGTTCAAAACATTTCATCACTATGGTGGTCAGGGCAACGGGTCGGTAATCATTCAGGCAGGCTACAACAGTTTCTTTTTCTACAGGGATGATTGTGGAGGTTTTGAAGCATCTAGGGACAATGGCTTGTCTAAGGGAGATGTCGAAAAACTTCTGTCAGGACATCAGCACATCCCTTGAGCACACGTCCAGGGATGTTGTCGGAACCTCCCGTTTTTCGTGGATTAACCCTGGCAAGGGTCCTCCGTGTTTGCTCTGAATCAATGATTGGAGACGGCTGGTCAGTTGGTAAAAAGGGACTGGCTCTCCCCCTTGCTGTAGTGTCTGATGCTTCGAAACGTGCAAAGAATTTGTTAAGCCTGTTTGGAAGAGAGGCGTCGCTGTCATCAGTTTTCGGCCTGATCTTGTAGTCTGTCAGAGCTTTAATTCCCTGCCTCATCCGTCTGGTGTCACCTGTGTCACAAAAGTGTCCATATATTTTGCACGATTTTAACGTCAGAGGGGTAAGTTCAAAGGACATGTAGGAATCACTAATGAAGCCCCATTGAAAAATAAAGCCGCCACTGTAGCTACGTTGTTGAGTTTGTGTCTTTCCATGCTGTTTCAACATGTTTGTTCCACTGTCTCTCCTTGGCATTCGGGAGACCTCTAGTACTGCCCCGTTATGTCTGCCTGTCCTTCGTTGAATACATATATAGAAAATATCTTCATGGCTGCTTCGTAAGTTTTTTTATCCTGTCATGCTTCAAGCATTGAGCAGAAACCCGAAATGTTGAAGACCGGTGGATTACTCTTAGTCTGGCAACTACCGTTTTCAGGTTTAGGATGGATGACTATACCTAGAGTAAAAACAGTAGTCCCTGATTTTAGACAACACAGGTCTCTAAAACTTTGAAGCGGGCTAGACTCCAAACCGGACAAATCTGTGGTCCTCTTGGAGGATCACAGAAATTACAACTACCAGATCTCAAATCACAAGAGATTCAGTGGCATGGGACCCGTACCGGGGCTGAAATATCCTGCTGCGGGTCTCCGCCGAAACATCGACTATTCCGGGGCCGCCTACGGGCGACTGGAGTAGCAGTAGATCTATCAAAAGACAGGATTAAAGAATCTCGTTTCAGCTTCCAAGGTCAGTACCGTCATCAACGATGTGTTTATACATTTAACGGACTATGGCTGCTTACAACTGACGGAAACAATACTCATTAGGACGGAAGTGTCCACGTCGGTGAACACTTAGGCAACGTGGCTGCAGATCAGGGATACAAGTACTTTTCTGGAAACGGGGTTTTAAACTACTGACACCGACTATCTCGCTGGCAAACCTGCAGTCTCTGATGAATAAAATGGATGATCTCTGAGCTAGGGTACTGAATAATGGGACAGTGTGAAATTTGTTTCAGAGAATCCTTGTTAAGCACTTTCGTCCCGCAAGCAGCGATTCTGATCGTCTGGTTTACTATATACTGTCAGGATAAACATATAGACTCTCTCAAAAAGAGGTGGAGGAGTATGTCCCGTGATCAACACTTCTTGGTGCACAAGTATATCAGTCCTGTCCCAATTCTGCTCACCAGATCTGGAATATCTACCAGTTATGTGCCCTCCTTATTCCCTAACGCGGGAGTTCTCCTTGGTCACTTTGTCAGCAGAATATATTTCACCTTCGGCCAATGTCAATCAGACTTTAGATAATCTGAATAATGGGATCAACATGCGCGAAACAGCGCACCCTAACGCCTTCACCATTGTTTTGGGGGATTTTAACCAGGCCTGTCTGAAAAGCAATTATCATCAACAGATCACTTGCAAAACTAGAGGGAACAACACACTGGACCATTGTTCCACCACCATGAAGAATGGCTACCGTGTTTTTCCACGCCCTCGCTTCGGGAAGGTCTGATCACCTGGCTGTAATTCGACTCCCTGAGTATAGCATGAATGGCAGCGGTGCTTCACTACCAGATTAACTCCATCACTTCTAAGCCAGCTTTGAGAGGGAGAATATAACTACAGCAGTGAAGATCCCTGCTGTACCTGATGACCCGGTGTATTTAATCTCAGAAGCTCCTGTCAGGCTGCATTTAAAGAGAGTAAACCCCTTGCAAGGAGGAAAGTCCCGATGGAGTCCCTGTCAAGGATCCGAAAACCTGTGCCGACCAACTAGTTTGATTATTCAAAGACATTTCCAATCTCTCTCTGCTACGGGCTAAGTTCCCACGCTTCAAAGAGGCACCAATTATACATATATCTAAGAAGAATACTGTGAGCTGCCTTAATGACGATCGCACGGTAGCACTTACATCTACAGTTATTAGATGTTGTTAAGTACCCCGGAAAAGCATCAACAGAAATGGACACACCTGGAGTCTGGGTCTTCCTTTATAAACTCTATTGTAAGTAATCAGTTCAGTTCTGGAATTTGGTTTGAGTAGAGTTGGAGAGAGAGTTAGAGTGTTGGTTTATCTTCCAATACCGAAGCCGATCCTCCACGTCGTCCTCCTGCTCCCGAAACTTACAGTCATCAACTTGTGACCACAGAAAAGGGGACCGTTTCCACGGTAACGCTGACGACCCAGGCCAGGGTTAAACACACCGATAGCGTTCCACCGGTCACTCCCTTGTCCACACTGTGAGCAAATGCCCCACCCTTGTCGTGGGCACACAAAGCTCACCAGTGTCCTCCTTGCCTCTGGTGTCGTGTGTCTCTGTGTGTGTCCTGTGTGTCTGATTAAAAAGTCGACAGACCTTGCATATATCTCCAAGTGCTGAACAAGAGCTCTGCATCATATAACTCCGCTTTTCAGTTTCCAAGGCAACTTACAGAATTTCTCTCTCACCCTGCTGCTGAATTAGTACACAAGCTGTCCGCTCCCTCCCTCTCTCTCCCTCCCTCCCTCCCTCCCTCTCTCTCCCTCCCTCCCTCCCTCCCTCTCTCTCCCTCCCTCCCTCCCTCCCTCTCTCTCTCTCTCTCTCTCCTCTCTCATCTCTCTCTCTCTCTCTCTCTCTCTCTCTCTCTCTCTCTCTCTCTCTCTCTCTCTCTCTCTCTCTCCTCTCTCTCTCTCTCTCTCTCTCTCTCTCTCCTCTCTCTCTCTCTCTCTCTTAAAGGAGCGGTTGCACTTTAGAATAATCCTTCAGATCTTGTGATAATGTTTTGAGAGGTTGGTCATGACCTGACTGAACTCCTGCCTCAGACAGGACCGGGACACACTGCAATTTGCTTATCGCCTTAATCGGTCAACGGCAGATGAAATCTCAATGGCTCGACGCACGGCTTTAGACCATTTGGACAACACAAACACTTCTATCAGATGCCCGTTCATCGACTACAGCTCAGCATTTAATACCACCATTCACACAATCCTGATTGAGAAGCTGAACAACCTGGGCCTCTGTATCTCCATCTGCACTTGGATCCTCTACTTCCTAACCTGAAGACCACAATCCGGGCGGATTGGAGATAACATATTCTCCTCGCTGACGATCAACGAAGGTAATCCTCAGGGGAGTGTGAATAACCCACTGTTCTCGTGTCTATATATCCATGTCCGTGTGGCTAGGCACCGCTCAGACGCCATCCGTGGAATTGCTGATGATACTACTATAGATGTTTTAACCTCAGGTGGTGACGAGAGGGCGATCAGGAGCGCGATATGCCAACTGCTGAAGTGGTGTCGCAGCACCAACACGGCACTCAACGTCAGTAAGACGAATGAGCTCATTGTGGACTTCAGGAAGCATAAGACGACGAATCACGTACCGATCTTCAGAGTGGGATCAGAAGTGGAGAGTGTGAGCAGCATGAAGTTCCCGGGGTCTAACCTTACACCAGCAATACCTATGCAGTTATAAAGAAGACAGGCCGGCAGCTTTACTTCATTAGGAGTTTATACAGATTTGGTATCAAAACAAATACACTCAAAGACATCTGTAGATGTACCGTTGAGAGCATTCTGGCAGGCTGCATCACTGTCTGGTATGGGTTGGGAGAGGGTGAGAGTGGGAGAGTGGCGGCAACCTGCACAGGACCGGAAGAAGCTGCAAAAGGTCGTAAATGTAGTCGGCTCCCATCTTGGGTACCAGCTTACTAAATACCCAGGACATCTTCAAGTAGCGTTATCTCAGAAAGGCAGCGTCCGTTGTTAAGGAACTCCAGCACCCAGGCATGCCCTTTCCTCACTGTCATAATCAGGTAGGAGATACTGAAGCGTGAAGTCACAGACTCAGCGATTTAGGAAGAGCTTTTACCCTCTGCCATCTGATTCCTAAATGTACATTGAACCCTTGAACACTACTTCACTTCTTTAAAATATGTTATTTCTGTTTCTATGAATATTTTCAATATACGTATACAGTACGTGATTGACTTACTTATTTATTTATTATTATCTTGTTTTGTTTTCTTCTATAATATCTTGTAATCAACTGTTGCAGTTAAGTAACAAATTTTACGACAGGTAATCATTGCGAAACAGAACTGCACTGACTCTCTCCATTGAATATATTTCGAAGTAACGTCAAATGAATGTCCTTCTGATTATCCTTGAAGAACTGAATGTGATAGACAAGCACACGATGTGACGAAAATAGTTGTTTGTTCATTTGACTGTGTCTAATGACATCATGGGAGCACCAATCGATTTAAGCGTGTGGTTCATAAGGACTCATTATCACAGTGCGTGCACGCATTTGGGACAAGTTGTACAATTGACATCACTTCAGATAGAAAATGGGATATTCTGCAATTTACAACATCATCAGAATCTACTGCCCGGTGCTTGCAGCACTCGGTGTTCCAGGTAATGCGATACACTTGTATTACGCTCGAGGTTTTGTAGATTAACTGCATCTTGATGCCCAAGATGGCCAGTGCATTTGTGCTGCCATTGGACGAAGAAAAGAAACCTTCCCAGCTTAGTTATATTCTAATTGTAATTCGCATTCATTTAATTGTTTATTATACATGCGATTTTGATTTAGTTGTTTGATACATTTGTATATATTAATGAGATTATAACCTAAGTATACATTGCCACATTGTACTTTTGTTAACACGTCTGCATGCCAGAAATGCTTAACCATACTTACAAAACGCGCAGACAGGAAAGTACATTGTCTGCTTGATCGGGTCATAAGCATCCCATGTCTGTAAGCGCAAATTAACTGACTTCAGACACCGGCCTTAATGGCCTATTAGTCACACTATTCTAAGAAAGTTACACTAATAACTCTGCAGTAACTGATAGTAATTTATTCTTATTAACTTATTTCAGTTAATTTAACGGCGAATGTGATCCTATCCCGCCGGAGATGCGGTCTTTCCAAAGGCATCACTACCTACCTGGTGTCCATGGCGGCAGCCGATCTTATGTACGTCATAGTTGTTATTATATTACAGCGGATGAATTACATCTATTTGTTTGCTAATTTCTTGCTCGTTACACCCGCGTGTTCTGTACTACTTGTCCTGAGTATCGCAACCTGGGACTGTTCCGTTTTGTTGACGGTTGCTTTCACTTTCGATCGCTGCGTCGCCATCTGCTGTGAGAATCTGCGGATCCGATATTGCACCGAGAGAACAGCGACTGTGGTGGTGGCAACAGTGAGTGCATCGTGTTGTGTCAAGGCCATTCCATTTTACTTCGCAGTCGATCGATGGCGTAGCTGAATACAGCACTTCACCCCTGTGGAAAGGCTACCAGGTATTCGACAGTATCTCTTCGTCGTTGCTCCCAATATGTTTGATTCTCTTCTTTAATGTTTTAACCGTCAACCGGATTATAGAGACAAATAGAGTTCGCCAGGGACTTCGGAAAAGCAGTGAAAATCGTAATGATCCAGAGGTGGCAAACCGGAGAAAGTCAATGATTCTGTTGTTCGCTGTTTCAGCCAATTTTATATTATTCTGGATGCCCAATGTCGTACATTCTTTGATCTGGTAAGTAGAAAACTATTTCTACACAGACAGATATTTCAGCAAACCGACCTATATCCTGCAGCAAAGTGGGTTTATGTTGTCATCCCTCAGTACCTGTACCAACACGTGTATCTATGGATTGACACAGAGAAAATTCAGAGAGGAGCTGAAGAATGGAGTGCAGTATCTGTTTCTACCAATGGGACAGATTTGTAAATAATATGCAACCTTAATTAATCCTTCTTACAACATCAAAACTCATTATTTGGAAAAGTATTTAATCTGAGTTGCATGCATCTGCTTTTTTTAATCTGTCTGTACAAACGATTAAGCATTTCATTAATATTTCATTCAAGAAAGAGTTATGCTTGGATAACATGAAATTGCAGTCCACTGTCTTTGATTAAGTAGTATTTCAGCATATAGAAAAGCATTAAACTGTATTTTTTCAGTAAATACACTGTTGACAGAATCTCTGAATGATATTAAAACAGCTGAAAATTATCATTGTACAACATTTTTTTTTATTTTAGTATCGCTGAATGTCTGCGTTGGCCGGTGACGCCAATAAGCTAATTAATACATTACCTAGTAGCTATAACACTCACAGCAAATGTTCGTGCCAGAATGCACGGGAATACAGATATAGCAAGTCTTCCATCATACCTACCAGCCACGATTGTGAAATGATCAGCCGGGGCTTGATCATTGCACTTCGTTGATGCTGAGGAGATTCCAGAGTCTCTATATCTCAGAGGAAATGTCCTGGAACCATCAAATAAATAGAATTGCAAGGAAAGCACGACGGCTCCTTCCTCAGCAGACTGCGGAGTTTCGGGGTGTCCTCAAAAACCATGGCAAGCATGTGTGGATACGCAATGGAAACTGTGCTGACTGGTTGAATTACGGTCTCGTATGAGAACACCATGCCTTTGGGAGGAAGATCCGAGAAAAGGTAATGGATTCGGTCCAGTACATCACGCGTAAATACCTCCTAACTATTTAAAAAACACTTAAAAGTTTGTCGTAGAAAAGCAGCATCCATCATCAACGAAGCTTAGCACGCAGGCCATGCTCTTTTCTCGATGCTGACATTTGATAAAAGGTACAAGAGTCTCAGGATTCGCAACACGTGTTTCAAGAACAATAACTACACCACAACCATCAGTCTCTTGAACAAAACGACATTCATTTAAGGACGCTCTTGCCTTGTTATTTATTGAAATTTATTTATTAACTGCATTTGCACGATTTATTTACAGCTTACAGTTCCTGATGTTTAACGTTTACATATGTTGTTTACAATTACTACTCTATAGATTTGCTAAGTGTGCTCACAGAAAAAAATATCTCTGTTTTGTACATGGTTGCAGGTATGTACTCTGATAATAAAATTTAATTTGAACTGTGTTCCTCTGAACTTACCGGAAACTCTACTTTGTTCCGTCCATCAAGGAAAATAACGCAAGACTACTTAAGCACCCCGTAGCAGGCGGTGTTTCTAACCATGTTAACAACCAGTATCGAATACGAAGGAGACAGAATGGATGTCGGGATCCAGAAGGGCGTACGGGAAAACTCCGCTGTCTGGACATTGACTGAACCAGAAGCTTAACAGACGTACACTTACTCCTGCGTGAACTGATGTGTTCCAGAGTAATCAATTCCCGCACTCATTGCGTCAAGCACTGGCCGGAGGTGACACCTTTATTCTGCGCTCCGTGTCTGTTAGCCAGAGGGACGTACACCAACAGGACTTCCTGTCTAAGTAATTGATGCAAGGAAGGATTTATAGGTTATAAATCGGAGCAGTCTGCTTTTAATTCCAACCTCCATCCAGATCCTTCTTTCAAAGAATGGGGTTACTTTTCCGTTACCCGAGCGAGTGTTGCCCTCACTCGCATCTGCTCAATTTCACGGCCATGCGTCTTCAACACATCTTCCTTTCGCTCTAACAGAGGAACATTTCCGCTTGTCCTAACCAAACACACCATGAGCCTCCACATCCACCTCGATGTTCTCCGTAACACCCTTCGACTTTAATAGGAACCGACCGCCAACTTCGCTTCTCTGTTGCTGATTCATTCCTATGACAGTGAGTGTACTTGCGTGTGTGCGAGTGTGTGTGCATGTGTGCGTGTGTGTGCGTGTGTGTGTTTGCCTGTGTGTGCGTGTGTGTGCGTATGCGTGGAGTTTGTGTCTGTGTGTGTGTGTGTGCTTGTGCGTGTGTGTGTGTGTGTGTGTGTTTGCGTGGAGTTTGTGTCTGTCTGTGTGTGTGTGCTTGTGCGTGTGTGTGTGTGTGTGTGTGTGTCTGTGTGTGTGTGTGCGCGCGTGTGTTTGTGTGTGTGCGCGTGTGTGTGTCTGTGTGTTTGCATGTGAGTGCGTGTTTTTGCGCGCGTGTGTGTGTGTGTGTGTCTGTGTGCGTCTGTCTTTGTGTGTGTGCTTGTGCGTGTGTGTGTGTGTGCGCGCGTGTGTGTGCGTGTGTGTGCGTGTGCGTGCGTGCGTGTGCGTCTGTGTGCGTGTGTGTGTGTTTGTGTATGTGTGTGTGCATGTTTGTGTCGATATACGCTGTTCCGGTGCTTCATGCTTTTTCAAGCAAAGGCATTGTCACCAGAACCAATGAATCAACACATTTAATCCCGATGTGATAATAACTTTACAATCCAGTCTCGATGATTGATTGAATGTCAGAATTTTCAGCGTTGGAACAACAATTCGCTACGTCTCCTTGCGAAATGGAACTCGCGGAGTTGATTTCTTTTCCCCACTGCATGCTGTTACCTCAAATGCTACAATTCCTCCACCGGGTTTCTGTCGTTGTTGAATGAAGTGTTGGTATTACCTTCAGAACATCACAGCCGTACTAGTTAATGACAGATAGACCTTCAGACCATAAGACACAGAAGCATGATTAGGCCATTTAACCCATCGACTCTGTTCTGCCTGTTCATCATGATTGTTTCATGTTTCTCGTCCTCAGTTCCACTCCCAGGCCTTCTCCCAGTAACTTTTGATGCCGTGGCCAATCAGGAACGTATCTTTCTTCGCTTTAAATACACCCAACAGTCTGGTCCCCATAGCGGCCTTTGGTAATATATAAACGAAGTTCCTTCGCAACTCTGTTTAAATGGTCGAACCCTATCCTGGGGCTGTGCCCTCTTGTCCAAGACTGGGAAATAACCTTTCAACATCCGAATGGTTTCACCTCATCCTTCTGCATTCTACGGTGTAGAAGCCCAGATCCATCAAATTGTCCACATGTCATAACCCTTTCATTCCTGGAAAAGTGAATTTCCTTTGAATTTGTTCCAACGCCAGTAAATCATTTCTTAGACACGGAGCCCCAAACCGTTCACAATACTCCAGCTGCGGCCTCGCCATTGCCTTATAAAGCCTTCGCATCACAATGCTGTTCTTATATGCCAGACCTCTTGAAATGAATGACAACATTGCATTTGAGTTGCGCACCAGAAACGCGAACTGCAAGTTACCCTTAAAGTGATTAGCGTGACTTCACACGGATTCCCAACTCCCTTCGTATTTCAAGATTTCTGCATCTTCTCCGCATTTAGAAAATACTCTGCACATTTATTTCTTTCACAAAATGGCTGACCATGAACATTCCAATATTGTATTTTACTTCACACTTTCTTACTTACTCTCCTAATCTGTTCTGATGCATCCAATCTGTTTCCACAACACTACCTGCCCGCTCACCAATCATGTACCACATGGAAACTTGGCTATAAAGCAAGCTATTCAATCATCAAAATCATTGATATACAGCATGAAAAGAAGCCGTCCCAAAACAGATTGCTGCAGAACAAACTTAGTCACAGTCAGCCAAGCGGGAAAGTATTATTTTACTCCCATTGGCTGCCTCCGAGCAAAGACGTGGTAAACTTCTGTCAATATTCTGGTCCCTTGTCAATGGTCTTCTGAATATCCAAATCTACATCGTCCTTCAGGATCTCTTTATCTATCCTACTTGTAATCCCCTCAAAGACGGTATGTCGGGCAAGATTTTCTCTTAAGGAAACCATGCTGACTTTATTATAGCTTGTCCTGTGTCAGCAGGTGCTCCATAACTTCATCCTCAACAGCTGACTTCACCAGCTTTCCGACCACGAGGTCAGGTTAATTGGTCTATAATTTCGTTTCTGCTGTCTCCTTCCTTTTTGAAAGAATTGAGTGACTTTTGCAATTTTTCATGCCTGTGTCCAATTATTCTTAAAGATCATTATTAATGCCATCATAATCCCTACATTTCGGTCTTTCAGAACCCTAAGGTAAGGTTAATCTGGTACTGGTAACTCATGAACCTTTAGGCCTTCTGACATTCTGAACACCTTCTTCCTTGTATTAGTAACTGCACTCACTTCTCTTCACTCGCACCCTTCAACATCTAGCAAACTGCTAGTGTCTACCAGAGTGACGACTGATACAAAACACTGATTTAGATCATTTGCCATCTCCTTGCCCGTCGTTATACTTTTTACAACCCAATTTTCTAGCCGTATTATATACTCTCATTTCTGTTTTATTTTTATATACTTCAAAACTTTTTCTATCTACTTTGGTATTTTCTGCTCGCTTGCTTAGTTTTCAGATTTTATGTCTTACCACCCAATAAGTTTTCTAGCAGCTTTATGTAGGTTTTAAAAAACTTCCCTATCATCCATCTTCATGCTATTTTTTGCTATGTCGAATGTCCTTTCTGTTGACTTTTCATCGGCTTTAACTTTCCCTGTCAGCCACGCTGTACTATTTCAGTATTTGAGTATTGGTTTGTATTTGGACAAGCTTCCGCATTTTTCCCAGACACTGATGTAATTTCTACTTTGCTGTCATCCCTGTCAGCATTTCGTCGCAATTTACTTCGGTTAATCCCTCCGTACTCCACAAATGTACTGCTACGTGCAGCTTTACTTTCACTCGTCCAATTTTAAGTTGAACTCTGTCATACTGTGACCATTGCCTCCTACGGGTTCATTTATGTTAAGCTCCCTAATAACCTATGGTTCATTACGTAGCACCCACTCTCCTATAGCTTATTCCCGAGCAGGCGCAATGACAGATTACTCTAAATAGACATCTCGTAGGCTTTCAACACAATTAATTTCTTCAAATCCATGACGAAACTATACACATGTTATAATCTCCCAAGATGATCATAATATTACCCTTTTGACAGGACTCGCTATTTCCTGTTATAATCTGTAGGCCACATCCCAGCTGCTCTTTGGAGGGCTGTATATCTTATATAACCATATAACAATTACAGCACGGAAACATGCCATCTCGGCCCTTCTAGTCCGTAGCGACGCTTACACTCACCTAGTCCCACTGACATAACTATAACCCTCAATTCCTTTCCAGTCCACATACCTATCCAATTTTACTTTAAATGACAATACCAAACCTGCCTCTAGCACTTCTACTGGAAGCTCATTCCACACAGCTACCACTCTCTGAGTAAAGAAATTCCCCCTCGTGTTACCTCGTGTTATCCTTGCGACTTCTTAACACAACCCACAACGATTGAGTATTTTCCAACTCTATATCATTCTTTATGAAGAGAATAATGTTACCCCTCTTGTCTACCTTCCCATCACTCCGATATAAATTGTAACCTTGGATATTCAGCTCCCAACGATAAGCATCTTTCTTCAACGGTTCAGCAATGTAAACAAAATCGTAGCAGATAAGCTGCAAAAGTTACAATGGTTTCAAAAGTACATTTAATATCAGAGAAATGTGTACAATAAAGATATTGAAATTCTTTATCTTCGCAAACAACCACGGAAACAGCGTGCTCCAAGGAATGAATGGCAGTTCCATGTTAAAAACAACTCGAAAGTCCTCCCCTCCCAGCTACCCCTCCAACACGTAAGCACCAGCAAAACAACGATCCCCTCCCGACATCAAGAAAAACATCGGCGCCCCATATCATGCACTCATTTTTCAGCAAAGCATCAATTGAGGCACAGACTTGCAGTACCCCATAGACTACTCTTTCACCCGGTGTTTCGACATACCAAAGGTGCTCTCTCTCTCTCTCTCTCTCTCTCTCTCTCTCTCTCTCTCTCTCTCTCTCTCTCTCTCTCTCTCTCTCTCTCTCTCTCTCTCTCTCTCTCTCTCTCTCTCTCCCTCTCTCTCTCTCTCTCTCTCTCTCTCTCTCTCTCTCTCTCTCTCCCCCCCCTCTCTCTCTCATCTTGAATCTGCATGTTCCGTGTGGTCGTATTCTTAATAATCGACTGCAACAGCTCCCCAAACAACAAGGTCAGACTAATGGCACGTAGGTTCCTTACTTCTACCTTTCTCCCTTCTTGAGGAGTGGAATCACATTTGCAATTGTCTAGTCTTCCACAACCATTCCAAAATCCAGTGATTCTTAAAAGATCATTACTAATGCCTACGCACTCTCTTCAGCTAGCCCTGGGGTGCTCACCATCTGGGACAGGTGATTTACCTGCCCTCCGAAACTCTCTTTTGGTGTAAGCACCAAAGAAGATAACACAAGATTATGTAAGTAATCCCCTGACGGTCTGACATGCAAATCACATTCAGAACCTGAAACCATTGGGAATGGGCGATCTGTTATTCGGATGATTGGCACAGTTGGGCTCACAGGATAACCCAGATTTTTTGTTGTTTAATTGAAAACTACGCTTCATAGGCATGCACTTATTCACCCATGAACGGAGATGTCCCGGATTCCCGAGTGGACGCATCTATTCTGTTCTCAATGTCTGTTAGTGACAGGAATATTCACCCACAGGGTTTACTGTCGAAGTAATGGATGCAAGGAATGCTTTGACGGTCATGGACTTGGGCAATTTGCTGTTGATTCCAAACTTTTTCCGGATAATTATACAAAATATTGGGTGACTCTTCCTCTACCGCTGATGTTACGCTCACTTACTTCTCCCCCTATTTCCTATTTCCTCCGGTTCCATACACACTTTCTCACTGTCACATTTGATAGGTCCTATTCTTTCACGTCTTATCCTCTTGCTCTTCACCTACATGTCGAATGCCTTGGGATTTTCCTTAACCCTGCCCGCCAAGGCAGCCTCATGGCCCGTTCTGACTCTGGAAATGTCTTTTTTAAGCAACTTCCTGTCAGCCTTATGATCTTCTAAATCCCTAACATTAACTCTGAACCTTCTATAAGCTTTTCTTTTCTTTGCGACTAAAGCTATTACAACCTTTGTATACCACATTTCATGTACCCTCCCATAACTTCCCTGTCTCATTGGAAAATACCTCTGCAGAACTCCACACAAATATCCCCTGAACATTTGCCATATTTCTTTCATACTTTTCGCTGAGAACATCTGTTCCCAATTTAATCCGCCAGTTTCCTGCCTGATAAACTCATAATTCTCCTCACTCCAATTAAACGGTTTTCCAATTTCTCTGTTCCTATCTCCCTCCAAATGCTGTCCCACTGTGAGATCTGACACCTGAGCCGGTTCATTTCCCAATATCAAATCAAGTACAGCGTCTCCTCCTATAGGCCTATCTGCATATTGTGTCGAGCACCCTTCCTGAACACAGCTAACAAACCCCACCCCACCAAAACCTAGGGAGATTCTAATCGATATTTTGAGAAATTAAAATCTCCCATTACAACAATTCTGTTAATATTACATCTTTCCAAAATCTTTTTCCCTATCTGCTCCCCGATATCCTTGCTACTATTGGGCAGCCTATAAAGAACACCCAGTGAAGTTATTGACCCCTAACTTAAACTCCACTCACAGAGACACTTTAGAAAATCTCTCGATGACGTTCACCTTTTTTGCCGCCGTGACGCTATCTCTGATCAAAAGTGCCACACCCCGGCTCGTTTGCCTCCCTCCCTGTCCTTTCTCAAACATCTAAATCCCGGCACTTGAAGTAACCATTGCTGTCCCTGAGCCATACGAGTCTCTGTAATGGCCACCACATCATAGTTCTAAGTATTGATCCACGCTCTAAGCTCTTATGCTTTGTTCACAATACTCCTTGCGTTAAAATAGACACAACTCAAACTGTCCATCTGAGCACGTCCTTTCTCTAACACTTGCCTATCTTCCCTCTCGCGCTATCTTCAAGCTTTCTCTATTTGTGAGTCAACCGCCTCTTCCCTATTTTTCTTCAGTTCGGTTCACTCCCGCCAATAGTTCTAGATTAAATTCTCCGCAGTAGCCTGAGCTAGAATCCCCGCCGAGATATTTGAACCTCTGGGATTTAAGTGCAACCCGTCCTTTTTTTTTACAAGGCACACCTGTCTCAAGAGAGCTCTCAATGATCCAGAAATCAGAATCCCCGCCCCCTGCTCCAAACCCTCAGCCACACATTTATCGTCCGCCTCATTCTATTGCTATACTCACTGTCGCGTGGCCAGCCAATTATCCCGAGAGGACGACCTTTCCGGTCTTGCTTCTTAAACTCCTTCCAAATTCCCTTTTGTCTTTTCAAGGACCTCCTCTCTTTCCCTACTGATGTCGTTAGTACCAATATGTAACACGATCGCTGGCTTCTGTCCCTCCAACAACAGGATATGTTGAACGCGATCTGAATCATCCCGAACCCTGACACCTGGGGCAAACCACCATCCGAGTTTCTTTCCTGCGTACACAGAATCACCTGTATGATCCCCTAACTATAGACTCCCCTGATGCTGCTGCCTTCCCCCATTTCCCTACCGTCTGAGCCACAGGGCCGGACTCTGTACCAGAGTCCCCCAGGTAATCTGCCCCGCCAAGAGTACTCAAACAGGAGTACTTATTGTCAAGAGGTACAGCCACAGAGGTGTTCTCTAGTACCTGACTCTTCCCTTTCTCTCTCCTAACTGGTACCCATTTGTCTGTCTCTCGTAGCCGCGGTGTGACTCCTTTCTATCACCTCCACACTCTCCCTGACCAGGAAAAAGGTAATCGAGCTGCATCTCCAGTTCCATAACTCAGTCCCTTAGGAGCTGCATCTCGACACATCCGGTGCAGATATAGCCGTCCGGGAGGCTGGGATACTCAAGTAGCTCCTATATCTGACACTGAGCTCAGAAAACCGGCCTCAAACACTCACTACTTCCTTACCGCTAATAACACAGGTAGTCTACCTCGCCTCGTTACCGCCTCAGCCCGTTGAGCCAAAGCCCTATAACTCCATTACTTCTCACTCCGCTGCCCGCCTCGGACGCTGCCCGCTGGATATGGCGGTCTTCTTTTTAAACATTTCCCGGTCTACTGGCTGGCGTCACGCTCCTGCACAGTCTTGCCTCTCTTTCACCCGGAGTAGTAAACCTCCTTTCGCACCGGAAATCCTCAGCCTTTCATCCGCAGCCTTCTTGTTCCGATTATTAAGGCAGAGATAGATAGGTTCTTGATTAGCCAGGGAATCAAAGGGTGTGGGGTGAAAGCAGGAGATAGATAGGTTCTTGATTAGCCAGGGAATCAGAGGGTGTGGGGTGAAAGCAGGAACGTGCAGATGGCAGAATTACGTGGATCAGCTCATGACTGAATGGCGGAGCAGACTGGATGGTTCAAGTGACCTATTTCTGCTCCTAAATCTTATGATCTTATGGTCTTAAGTCTTTCAGCTTTTTAAACACCTTCTCCCACGCTGAAGTAACTGCACTCGTTTATCCTCACTCGAACACTTGGGACACTGTTAGTGTTTCCCACAGAGAAAATTGATATAGATGCTCCTTTAGTTCATTTCTCATTTCTTTGACCGCTTATTAGGTCTCCGATCTCATTCTCAGTCGGTCTTCATTCTAACTCATCTGCCTTTTAATTTTTTAAAAATAACTGAAAAAGAAAACTTTTTCTATTCACTCATCTATTTTGCCAGCTTGCTTTCATATTTCAAGTTTCCACTGCGAATGATTGTTGTTGGATTTTGCAGGTTTTTTAAAATTTCCAAATCTATATCAGCCCGCTGTTTTATTCTGCGTTTCACGCAGATTACTTTGCTTTTACCTTTGATTTGACAGCCTTGAGAACCGCAGTTGTCCTTTCTTACCATTTGAGCATTTCTTTGTTTTTGGAATACATCTATCCTGCACCTAACTCACTTTATTAGAGGTCCAAAATTATTTCTGCATAAACTGTCATCTATTACAGCATCCTCCTACTACTTTACTTTGGCCGACAACTCTGTCAGACCATCTCCTTTATTCCACTGGAATACTGCCACGTCAGAGATTACTTTCAGTCTATCAAATTTCAAGTTGAATTTAATCATATTTTTATCACTGTCTCTGAAGTGTGCCTTAAGTTCCGGAATTCCTTCTGGTTTATTGCATAACACTCAACCCAGTGTACGTGATCCCCAAGCAGTAATTGCCTTCAAATTCACTCTTTTGAGATCCATGAACATTAGATTTCCCTAATCTAATTACACGTTAACATGTCGCATGAATATCATAACATTGCCCTTTTGACACGCTTTTTTTAATATTTCTTGTTGTAATATGTAGTGCAGATCCCAGCGACTGTTCGGAAAATTTTGTATAACTGCTATCGGGGTACCTTTAATCTTGCAGTTTCATAACTCAACCCACACGGATTCAACATTTTCCAATCCTATGTCACATCTTTCTAATTGTTTGATGTCATTCTTCACCAGCAGTTCCATGCCACCCTATCTGCTTACCTCCTTTCACTCCGATTCAACACGTAATCTTGGATATTCAGTTCTGAACTATAACCACCTGTCTGCAACGATTCAATGCTGGCCCCAATATTGTACTCGACAACCTACAAAAGAGCAACAAGATAATCGACCTTATTTCTTATACACCATGCACTGAAATATAACACTTCGAGAATTGCATTTGCTACCCATTTTGATTCTGAATCTGTAATGCACTGATATCCACCCTGTCGTGTAGAATTTCGTCCTATCATCTGCCTGTTCTTCCTGGTATTTTGCCGGCACGCCATCTGTGCCTTTTCACCATCAGTGTTTTCCTAACTTCTCTGTGGTTCCATCCACGTGCCATCCCAGGACTCCAACATCTGACATGAAGCACACACAACGACAATTCATACTAACCTACGCATCCCTGAAACAGTCTGAAAAAGTGGAAAGTGAACAGAATCTTACCCGGACAACTTACACAGTTGCGACGCCTATTTCGAGCCGAAGCCGCCTTAAACCCAAAGCTTAACAATCCCACGAAGCATCCCAACAGATCTGGCAGAAAGGATGTTCCCTTCAGAAAACCATGCTAACTTTGGCCTGTTTTATCTTGTGCTTCCATGTACCGCAAAGCCCCATGCTTAGTACTGGGCAACAGCATATTTACAACCACTGAAGAACAGATAACTGAACTTTATTTCCCTTTCTTCTCCCTCCTTTCCTCCTTAAAGAGTGGAGTGACATTTAGAAATTTCTTGTCCTCAGGAGCCACTCCACAAGCCGGTGATTCCTGAAAGATCAATATTAATGCCTCCATACTCGCTTCAGTTATCTATTTCAGATCCCTTTTGTGCAGTCAATCTGTTCTAGGTGATTGATGCATATCCAACCTATTCCTGTCTCAACGGTCGACTGCTGTTTCTTCATTCCCGATCACTACCTCTCCATCTACATGCTTCAACTGACCGATATCCACTCTTCTGTCTCTTTTATCATTTATATCCATCTGCAAAATCGTCTTCTATCTCTGTTACTGGCCGAAGTAGAAACGTATTTTATATTTCTTGTCCTTGCGCCTTTTTATTTGACTTCCGTTGGTTTTAATAAAAAGCCTTGCCATTCGTTACATTCCCGCTAATTGTTATAATATAGACCCTCATTTTAATCTATTCCATGCCAATGATGTTAGTTGCTTTCTAGAGATTTTGAAAAATTTCCGAAACCACTATCTTCCCGTTATTTTTTCTTTGTTGCACATCCCTTATTTTGCTTTTACGTTAGCTTTGTTTTACCTTTAGAGCCACGATCCTACTCTTTTCTCCATTTGAGTATTTTCTTATTCTTTTTGGAATACATCTTTCTTGCACTTTACACATTTTACCAGAACGTCAAGCCATTTTGCACAATGTCATCCATGCCAGCATATCTTTTCAATTTACTTTGGCAAACTGCTCTCCAATACCACTGGAATTTCCTTTACTCTGTTGAAGTACTGCAACTTCAGAGTTTACTCTTTCCCTATCAAATTTCAAGTTGAGCTCTGTCGTACTGTCATCACTGTATCCTAAGTGTCCCGTTACCTTAAGCTCCCGAATCATCTCCAGGTTAACTGCTGTTAATAACATTCCACATATTTACTCTGGTAAGATCAATTACTAACCTGTTTTTTTTCTAATCCACGTGCATGTTAAAATCTCCCGTGAATACAACGTTGCTATTTTGAGACGCCTTTTTTTATTTCCCTTTCTAATCTGTAGTCCATATCACGTCGACTGTTTGGAGACCTGTTACACTTTTACACTTTTGCAGTCCTTTTACACTTACGGTTTCTCAACGTAACCACAAATATTCAACTTCGTCCAGTCCTATGTCACGTTTTCCTAATGATTTGATGCTATGCTTTACCAGCAGATGCATTCCACCCTCTTTTCCTACCTTCCTGTCACTCCGATCGATGTGTAATCTTGGACATCCAGCTCCGATTTGTACCCATCCTTCAACCACGATTCAGTGCTGGCCATAAGATCGTACCCAACAATCTGGGAATGTGCATGAAGAACATTAACATTATTTTATCATATTTCGTGCATTGAAATATAGCACTTTGAGTACTGTATATGCTACCTTTTTTGATGTTGCTTCCCTAATGCACTGATATTATCTCTGCCGTCTTCAATTTTGTCCTATCATCTGTCTGCTCTTCCTGACATTCTGACTGTACGCTACTAGTTATTTTTAATATCTGTTCTATCCGAATGTCCGACACTCTTGTTCACATCCCCTGCTAAATTTTTATATTCGTCAGCCGTCTCTTTGTTCCTCATCTCTACCTCTCCAGCTTCACTTTCCAAGAGCCTGATATCCACTCTCGTCTCTCTTTTATATTTAAAAATATGATTTTTTCTGTATCCCCTTTTACGTTATAGGCAAACTTCGCGTCATACTTCATCTTTTCTCTCCTTGTTGCTTTTTAGTTGACTTTTGTTTTGCTATCGTATTTGTTCTCTCTTTTGCTTTTACCCTGCCTTAGACTTTCTTTGTCAGCCAAGGTTCCATCATCATCCCTTCAGAGTACTTCTTCATATTTTGATATATATCTCCCTTGCCCTGTCCGAATATCTGCCTGGAACAACAGACGTTGGTGTTGACCAATCATTCTTTTTAGTGTCTCATTCCAATCAATTCTAGCCAATTCCACACTCAAGCCTCTGCATTTCCCTTCACATCAGTGTTATCCAATTAGTTCAGATTTTACCTTCTCCTACGCAAATACAGGCTGAATTCTATCGTATTATGGTCACAACCTTCCAAGCATTCCTTTCATTACAAAACACAGCATCCACTATTTCCTTTCCGCTTGTGGACTCAAACACAAGCTGCACTGCAAAAGCATCTCATCGGCAGTATGCAAATTCGCTCTTTTGGGATTCAGCACAAACCAGATTTTTCAATCTACTTTGAAATCCCCCATGACTATTGCAATTTCAACATTGGTCTTTTTACATACATTTTTGATCTCCTGCTGTAATTTTAATCCCACCTCATGGCTACCTTCTGATGTCTGTATCTCACTCCCATCAAGGTACTCCAAGCGTAGCAGTTTCAGAACCCATCCGTGAAGGATCTACATCTTCTGGTCCAATGACATCTTTTTCGAAGGATTTGGTTTCTTTGTTACCAAATAATCTACCCTACCCCTTCTACCTTTCCTCCTATTTCTTTCGAATCGAATTTGCATCCTTCGCTGTTAAGCTCCAAACTATGTTCTTCTTTCAGCCATATCTCCAAGATGCCCACATGCCAATCTCTCACTGTTCCACAAGACCACCTACCGTATTAAGAATACGATGCGCATTCACATATAACATCTTCAGTCCCATATTCATCATCCTTATTGATACGGGCCCTTGTTAAACTTTCAAAGATCTCTGTGCCTACAATTTTCTTTGTTTCCTTTTCAATCTTTTTATTGAGTTTCATATATAAAAAAATAACATAACATAATATTGAATAGGTTATAAATACTCTAGCCTTGAAGTTAAATTAGTAATAAGATGTCAATATCTTATTAAATTAACAGCAAAAAATCATAAAATAATCAGTCAAACCTATATTGATTATACATGTGAAAGGATAATCACTAAAAGAAAGAAAAAAATACAAGAAAAAATATATATTAGAAAAAAACAATACACCTAAACTAACATGGGCAATAATAATAGTTCATATGTACATGATAGTGTCAAGAACTCCGGAAAACTCCATACCAGAACAAGGATAAAAAGAGAAAAGGTCCGGAAGAGGTCAAATTAACTCATATGAAAATGTCGAATAAACGGTCCCCAAGTTTCTTCAAATTTAATTGATGGATCAAAAATAGTACTTCTAATTTTTTCTAAGCTCAAACAAGAAATAGTTTGAGAGAAGCACTGAAACGTGGTAGGAGGGTTTACTTCTTTCCAATTTTGTAATATAGACCTTCTAGCCATTAGAGTTGCAAAGGCGATCATTCGTCTAATTGAAGGGGAAAATCGACTACCATCCTCATTTGGCATACCAAAAATTGCAGTGATAAAATGGGGTTGTAAATCAATATTTTTTTTAAACCCTCCTTAATAGATCAAGCCTTTAACGTATGGAAAAGGAAAGGTATAACATGTTTCCGTGATCTTTTTTTTTGAAGGTAGTTTGATGTCTTTTGACCAACTTACTAACAAATTTAAGTTACCTAAAACTTATTTTTTTAGATATTTACAAATCAGAAACTTTTTATATAAAGTTTTACCATCCTTTCCCAATTCAACTCCGATAGACTTTTTAGATAAGATTTTTACCTTGGATCCTTGTCAAAAGGGTTTAGTGGCTCTTATTTATAATATGATCATGAAAATACGACCAGAAATGTCAGGCAGAATTAAACAAGAGTGAGAAAAAGAGCTTCAATATACTATATCAACAGAAAAATGGGAAAAAATTCTACAAATGGTTAATTCTTCTTCTATATGTGCTAAACATGCTTTAATACAATTTAAGGTGGTACATAGAGCTCACATGTCTAAAGATAAACTTGCTCGATTCTACTCCCATATTAACCCTCAATGTGACAGATGTCAATCAGAAGTTCCTTCATTGACCCACATGTTTTGGTCATGTCCCACCTTATA
This sequence comes from Hypanus sabinus, assembly GCF_030144855.1. Lineage (NCBI taxonomy): Eukaryota > Metazoa > Chordata > Chondrichthyes > Myliobatiformes > Dasyatidae > Hypanus > Hypanus sabinus. The sequence goes on from NC_082736.1 coordinate 12,563,280, forward strand.
TAACTATTGGAAGGACATATTTGCCTACAATTTTCAAAGGCACAAAGTTTTATTTATCATGAAAACGTGCAAGCATATACACATTTGTCTTCTCAGGATAGCAACAAAACAAAGAAAGAACATGAAAGGTTCTCTCTCGCCATCTCACTCCGTCCCTCTTTCACTCTCACTCTCATTCACCCTCCCCCTCACATTCGCACTTCCTATCATCGCTCTATTAGCCCTCCACATTCCCCCACCATCCCTCTGCATCGTCCTATTCCGCCCATTCGCCACCGCCCAGCCCCTGCACCTTTCCTTCCCCCTCTGTCTTTCCCTCCACATTTCCCTCTAGTTTTGATCTATTGTGCACCACGACATCCGGCTGCCTACCCTGCGTGTGCCTGCTCAGAGTCATGCTTATCACTGGCACTCATGAGGCAGCACATTCCTGCTCGTGGTCAAAGATAAAGCTATGTGCGTCCTTGGATCGCATCGTTACTGCTCACGGAGAACACTGCACATTAGGGCACAGGACAAGCACCCTGGCTTACGATGTCTGTGCTGAATACAATACAAAATAAAACTAAGCCTCTTCTGCATCTGTGTGATCTATGTCTTTCTATTCCCAACACATTTATGTGGCTGTCTGAAAGCTCTTAAATACCAGTTTCGCAAATGTTGCCACCACTCACAATAGCAGTAAGTGACAAGGGCTGACCGCTCTCCTCGTTAAAATGTTATTTCGCCCAGCACATTTTTGAACTTCCAGCTGCCTGTCCGCTCTGCCATGAATCGGCCTTCTTCCACCCATAGTGCTTTCCCCTTACATTCCTTCTTCACCATTCCTGCCTATCCCCTCCCTGCTTCCCTTTCCCCACTCCTTGATCGTTCCTCTGATTGTATTTTCACCTGGCACCTACCCCCTCTCCCTCACCTTCTTTATAGGGCCTCTGCCCACACCCACCTTCACACTTCTTCAGTCCAGACGAAGAGTCACGGCCCGAAACGTTGACTGCTCGTTTCCACGGAAGCTACCCGACCTGCTGAGTTCCTCTATCTTTTTGATTGTGTTTACATTTTTGAACTTATTCTCTCTCACACCTAAAAGCTGTGAATTATAGTAAGGGACGTTTGCAACTCGGGAAAAAGATGCTGACTGTCTATACCATTTCTATCTCTTGTGTTTTATAAAAGTCTGTCACTTTTCCCTTCAGCCGAAACGACCGTCAAAAACAAACCCCGCGTATGCAAACTTTCTTTGAAACCTAAACCCTTCAGTCCAGGCATAATCAGCATGAAACTAATCGGCACCTTCTTCAGCTGAATTGCATCCTTCCTGCGGTGTGGGTACTAGAAATGCACAGACTGATCCAAGTGCGAACCAATTAATAATTCGTACACCTATTGCACAATACTCCAACACCTCCAGTGTTTCTACGATGCCGCGCACCTCTTTCACCATCCGGTTTTCATGGCACAGAACATAAGAAATTCTCGTTGGAGCACAGGCGAGGAGGATTTTCTTGAAACAGACGGCCGGGAATCTTTGCTATTCATTGTCACAAACGGTGGCTTCTGCAGGTGCTCAGATTTGTTGGACCTGTTCAAATCTCGAGCTATTCGGGCACGCAATCAATTTCCTTCTTTGTAAATGTAACGAGCTAATGCGTTCACCTGAAGCACGAACAGCACTGTACTGGAAAGACAAGACAGTGACTAAACTGTCCCCTATTCTACCCACATTGAACGCGCTTCATCTAATTGATCCACCTGTTACTATGAATGTCATAATGACCGGTAGCTGAAGGAACGTGCGTTTGTTTTGCAAGTATGTTTAAGGATTCAAGCACTGTAAAACAGAATTGCACTGACCAACCCCACTGAAAATGCTTCGTAGAAGTGTCATCTGAATGTCTTTCTAATTCTCGTTGAATAGCTAAGTGTAATGGGCAATAGCACAATAAGTAAAAATAGGCGACGCTGCTTGTTCCTTCAGAGGGATGTATCTAATGAGACTAATAGGAACGCTAACTGAATTAACTGTGCTTCTGACTGCTTTATGAAAAAAAAACTCTTCAAATAAGTGAATACACACAGTTGGGACAATTCGTGCAACTGATCGCTGCTCGGGGTTAAAAATTGGGATAATCCGGAAATTTTCTACATCGTCAGAATTTACGGAAAGGTGCTTGTAACCCTTGGTGTTCCATGTAATGTCTTTGGCATGCGCTCGGGGTATCATAGATTATCTGTATCTTGTTGCCTAAGGTGAATGTTCTGGCCAGTGCATTTTTTCTGTTGCTGGACAATGGAAAGAAATCTTCGGCATAAACTGAGAAACTAAAGGTAATTCGTGTTCATCTAATGGTTTAATTTTAATTAGTTTTGACGGAACGGGGAAGAGGGGTAACAGTTTCTCGTCAAGCTTCAATTGCACAGGGCGGAATGCGATTTGCAAAATGGATTTCTCTGTGATGGCGGGGACAGTGATGCCGTCGGGATCAGTTGAAGGTAGTAGACAGGAAATGGAAAAGTGTAAACAATTGACAGGATTCTGATGAAGGGACTCGCCTCAAAATGTCGACAGTTTACTCTTTTCCATAGATGCTGCCGGGACTGGTAAGTCCCTCCAGCATTTTGTGTGTGGAAAGAGTAAACGGTCGACGTTTCGGGCCCAGACCCTTCATCAGGATCTGATTTTCTGTGTGTTGCTTTGTCCTTCGAGCATCTGAAGTTTTGCTCGTACTTGTTTTGCGACTCTGTTGAACGCATTGTTTCTATTTACCCACAAGTGGCGGTATAGAATAGGGAGAATGAACTCAGTTGATTTGTAATACTTTACAGTATTTATGTTTCACGTTTCAAACATTTGAAAATCCGGTTCAGTGGGTATTTCACCGCATTCGTTAGTTCCTCTCGGAATTTGCTCTGCGTCACGGCGTAAATACACGTGTTGGTGCAAGAACTGGAAATCTGCAGCATTTCCGATGTGCGGTCTGTGATGTAAAGGGGACGCGTGATTATTTTTATTTTTATTTTCAGCTTCTCACAGCAAATAGCCACAAATCGATCGACGGTGAAAGCGACAGTCAGCCAGACTGAGCTCGCAGTTGTGGCAGAAACCAACCATTCACCGAGTCTGCAGACAGGAGTGATTCGCAAGAATGATCGGAGGAAATAAATCCGTACTGTCAACCTGAGCAGCGGATCCGAGACAACGACCAGGAGATCGGCCGCTGCCATTCCCACCAGGTAGCGAGTGATACATTTGGAGAGACCGCACTTTCCCCGGGACAGGATCACAATCGCCATCAAGTTCGCTGAAAGAGAGACAGGGAACAGTAAGTTGAGAAAATACTGAGCAGAAGCCAATGCAGCAGTTTGACGGGATCCCGTAATAGTTCCACTTTATCGTTGTATTTAGCGGTGGGAGGGTCGAGAGAGGGCGGAGACAGGGAAGGACTTTACTTTGAAAAATACGGTCAAGATGATCTGAAAACCAATTCTTCACTGATGACCGAAATGTGAAGTGGCAGCGGAAAGCGTAGACTTTGTAACTACATCCTCAGTGTCAATACGATGGAACATATTCTTCCAGCCCCCTTCGCGTCTCGTTTGGAAGTAATGAATAAATACGGCGCTGATGGGGGGAATTCTTCCATTAGACAATTATCAACTTCCATGGCGATCCCTGTCAGCAAAATAACAGCTAACGGACGGAACAAACACAGCAAATGCTGGAAACGCTCATCCAGTCAAAGTATCTGTCCTCAGAACTGTTCTCAGAGAAACCCCTGATAAGAATGCTAACTGGTTTCTCTTTCCATGCAAGGTGCTAAGGGCTTCGTGTCTCCAGCAATCCCCGAGTTTGTTTCCTAATCCAGCACTTGCCTTCTCACTGAATTTACAACTGAACATTGATTGATTCCAACAGATACAGCGCAGTCTGACACAACCTCACAGGTAGACATGATGCCTCCAGCTGAATCCATCACAGGGAGCAGGGGAGAGGAATTCAAAGACCAGCAACAAAGTTGGTGCTGTAGTCAGATGTCTGTAACAGTATCCGATTCATGTATAATATAATACATTTCACAGCATTGATGTCTACGAAGCACGGCTGTGTTAATCGGCTCTGCAACAAGGTAATTCTGTTGTCTATCGCCTGCTTTATATTCAGTCATGTTGCACGTATTTATTTTTTAAAAAATCACAGCAGTTTCGTGTTTCAACACGGAACTCCACTTATTTGCTACAGTGTTACTACCAGTCCACAGTTTGATTATTGCACTGTACTCAGAAAATCGCTCACAGACCAATACAGACAATCTATTGGTATCATCTCCGCGGGCTGTATAAACACAATATTTGCAAATGCAGTGCAGCTGCTACAGGACTAAAAAGCACCGAGTCCCGAACATCCCATTATTGATCACAACCGGCTGGGCAAATGCTGCCTGACACGTTAAGTCCCATTGAAGTCATGCCATATGCTGTGCTCTTGCAGCGGGTTGTACTTAGATCCGGATTGCAGAATCCACAATCCCGGTGTTTACACTAATTCCTGAAAGGCGGAACACTGAGACTGCACAGATGACACCGGAAAGCAGCGACAGAAACAATCACAGCATTGGAATTAAACTTCAATTCCCACCAACAGCAGATGAACCGGCGGCTTACCGGGAATTCCGAAAGCTGAAATCAAAGGATAGTAAAAGTCTTCTATCCGCCAGATGACTTCATACATCATTTCAGTGCCAAGCTGTGATTTTTGCTGCTCCTGAATTCACATTTCCGGCAGTCACTTTGAGCTGATACATTCAAAGTGGTCCTTATTTGTATGGAGGATCAGTCTCCAGAGATGGTGTTATACACTTGACTAACTTTCTTAGTCACGGTCACTTGAGCAAACACTTTAATTTAATGCGTTCTCTTATGTAATTCATAAACAAAAGACGAACTGAAAATGCAGGAAGTCCAAGCACCGAAACAAAATGCTGGCGGAGTACAGTGTGCCCAAATAGTTAATTTTACACTTTTCCGTAGATGCTGCATGGCCTGCTTAGTTTCTCCATCATTTTGTATCTGTTCTTCTGATGTAAATATTCAGCCGATTGAAGACAATTATATTAACGTTCTTGGGATTACCTCATCAGTGATTCATCGGGCAGAAATAATGCTGGAGCTTTAATTACAATGACTGACCTTTACAACGAAGCAGCCACATTTACCGTTTGCACGATTATGCTGGTTAATTATTCTTCCGTGAACGGATTCGGCCGACTCTGACCGAACCCTAACACCTGCCTGAGCAATTCCGAATTTTGATTTGCCCGTGAGTCCTTGAACTCCGTAGTGGCGACGAGCGCGCCAGCACACACACACACGCACACACACACACACACACTCACACACACACACACACACACACACACACACACACACACACACACACACACACACACACACACACACACACACACACACACACAGGTAGGGGAAGAGGAATAGAATGAGGGAACAGGAAGTGGGGGCAGCAGAAGGAGATGAAGAAGGAGAGAAGGGGAGAGAGAGAGAGAGAGAGAGAGAGAGAGAGAGAGAGAGAGAGAGAGGACGAGAGGGTTCATTCCAAATCTTCAAGTCTGCACCTGTCAGACTCTGGCATAATGTGAGAATGTGGGGCTCATTCTTTAACTGTCAGTCAATTGTAAAGTGTGATAATGTGGGGTTCATTCTGGACCTGTCACTCTCTGGTACTGTGAAAGAGTGTGGAGTTCATTCTATACTGTCGTCTTTGGTACAGTGTGAGAGTGTGGGGTACATTCTGTACTTGTCTGTCCCTGGTACAACTGTGAGTGCGTCGGGTTCATTCTGTACCTGTCAATCACTGATACAGTTTAAGTGTACGTGATTCATGCAATTTTGTCTATTTTTCATTAACACTGGCATTGAATCGTCTTATATAAATACCTGCACATTTGTTGAAGCTACATTTCACATCTATTTTAAACTACCTGCAGCTAATACTTAAATATATAGTGATATTTTGAATGAAGGTGGTTATACTGTATCAAGATTAGCACTTCAAAAGTCATTAAATCGGAAGCGGGACCATCTGCACACAATGTGTTTGCAAGCAGCTGATTGTTAATTTACGTTATTGGAGTCTGTTTAATTCTTCCAGCGACCTTTGGTAAAGAGACGCTGTACTGAGGCAGAGTGAAAAAAAGGACTTGCAGACTGTGAATACAGATTTTTCTCCATATCCCGTGCAACAATAGAATGCAGAATAAAGTGCAGATTCCTCCTCCCGATTTTAATGTCGGTGCGTCCGTATCTCGCTGTGGTATAATGACCAGGAATGTACACAGCGTTTCTGGTTTAGCCAGACTTGTGTTTCTGTAGTTGCAACTGAACTCTCTACTCTGGCATTTAATAGCTTCACCCATGAAATCGGGGCTCCATCGATTCGTAACGGACGGACTGAACAAAGACGCTAAGTTCCGAGATCTGTCTTCATATTCTCCAAGGTCCCTCTGGCCCTGTGTGATCCTTCACATTCTACCATTTGTTATGTATATCTGGCCTTGCTTAGATTCTCCAGCTGCATCGCCTGACTTCCTCATTGCCATGTACCCTCTCGATTTCAACAGAAGAGTTTCCCATTATCCATCTATGACTTTCATGAATCTCTAAAATCTCAAACATCACTTTAGCCTTCCAACACTCCAAGAAAATGAAGTCATTCAGGATAAATACCATTACAGTATCAATTCATATCTAACAGTAACGATCTGTCGATTACGGAGAATGTAATTCAGCTACTGTCCATCACGTGCATAACATGGTGGTTGCTTGGGCGCTCAGTTGTGACCTTGTGCATAATGAGCAGGAAGAAGCTGCGAAAACCAGTTCCCGTGTGTAAAGGGACCGTGAGATCAGCAAAGGAGCGAGTTCTGTTCATTTGCACATATTGCCTTAAAAACATCGTGCCAAAGTAGCATGTTCCCTCAGGACACTTCACGACCAAGGTGCTGTTCCCCAGTGGATAATCAGGAACTCGCGCTCAGTCTCAGAAACTCGTAACTATAGTGGATATTGCCCTGATGCTGACCACAGTGACTTCCTTGTTTCCCATCGCTGCAGGATATTGTCAAGGGGAAGGGTGAACTGCCAGAGATGGTGCTGCAAATTGTCACCGATGTCATTGTCAAAAGGCGGGAAGAGATCCCACACAAAGTATATAGAGTTAGGAAAGAGACTGAAGAGAAAGAACTACAAAGTAGCTATCTGAAGATTACTCACGGTACCACAGGTTAGTATAGGCAGGAATGGAATGATAACTCAAGTAAATGAGTGGCTGAAGAGATGGTGTAGTTAGGCAGGAATTCAAGTACTTGAATCATTGGAAAGTTTTCCGGGGAATGGTTGACTTGTACAATATGGGCACATTGCCCCTGAACTGGAATGTCACCGATATACTGGCTGGAAGGTTTGCGAATGCTACATTGTGGTTGTTAGGGGGTGGGGGAGCGCTGGGTGTAGGAGGGGGTGATTTTAAGCTTGTGATGCAGGTAGCAAAGAACTGAAGCACCAGATCAGCACGTGATGGATTGGACAGAAATATAAATTACAGGTAAAATCAAATTAGCAAGTAGATTAAACTGAGAATTTGAAGTGTGTGCATTTTAATGCTAGGATTATTATGGGTAAAAATGACAAACTTAGAGTGCATGGAACTACAATGTTGCGGCCGTTACAGAGACTTCGTTGAGAGATGGGCAGAATGGGCGATTAATGTACTAGATTTTTGAAGTTTTAGGAAAGTTATGAAGGAGGTAAAAGTGAGGGAAATTACGCTAATAATCTGGGATAATATTACAGCTGCTCACAGGTTAGACATAAAGGAGGGGGTCAGAGACGGAGTCGATTTTGAGAGAACTCCGGAACAGAAAGGGTGTAAGCATATTGATGGGATTCTACCACAGACCCCAGATAACCACCGTAACATTGAGGAACAGATATTTTATCAGATTAAGGAAATGTGTAAGAATAATAGGACTTTTATTATGGTGGGTGGTGTGGTGGTTTCAATTTTCCTAGTAAAAACCGGCCCCATCCTAGTATAATAGATTTAAATGGAGCAACATTTGTTAAATATAACCAGGATGGTTTAATAAATTAATATGGCGACTGTCTAATGAGTGGAGGAGTCATACTAGGCCTGGTGAAAGGTAATGAGCCTGGCCGGGTAACCGACCTTGGAGTGGGTGAATCACACTCCAGTGATCACAACACCTTACATTTCAGGATAGCGATAAATAAGGATAGGTGTAGCGTTTGTGGACTGTTTTAAATTGGAGTAGGGGAAATTACGACGGCATTAGGCAGGAATTCAGAAGACTTAATTGGGAACTTCTATTCTTTGTCAAAGGAAGGTATTTAATGGTCAATTGCACAAAGTACTGGAAAGGTATGTAGCTGTTAGAAGAAAGTACAGGGTTGGACAGGTAACAGAACCTTGGATAACCAGCCAGGTAATGAATTTAGACAAGAGTACACAAGGATAAGCATGTAAACAATCGAAAGGTAGTTTCAAACGAAACACGTGAAGGGTATAAATAAATGAGAAATGAACCAAAGGAGGGAATTTGGAAAGCCAGGCGCGGCCATGAAAGGACCTTGGCAAATGGGATTAAAGCGAATCGCAAGGCATCTTAAACATACATCAAGAGCAAATGATAACTAGGGAGAGTAGGACCACTCGAAGAAAGGGAGAACATTTGCTTTGATACAGGGAAAGTGAGTGAAATGATTAATGGTACTTCGTTTCGTTATTTACAAAAGGAAATTATATGGAAGACCAGAAGATCAGTGATGATTGTATAAAAACGTTGGGCATTTATAGGTCATGGTCGAGAAACTGTAGGGTCTCCTAATGTGTGTTAGTGTGGATAAGTCCCCAGGGCTTGATGAGATTTACCCCAGTTTGTTGAACGAGGCTGGAGACAAAATTGCTTGACCCATGTCTATTCTATTTGTGTCCTCTCCAGCCACAGGCGAGATCCCGTTGAGCAGGCGAATGGCTAATGTACTATTTAAGGAAGGAACAGTGGGAAATCCTGGAAACTATGGACGATGAGTCTCATTTCAGTTGCAGGGAACTTGCTGGAGACATTTCTGAAGGATAGGATTAGGAACATTTGGAAACCCATGGTATAATTAGGGAGAGCCAGTATAGTTTTCGGCAGGGTAGGTCGTGCCTTACCAACTTGATTGAGTTTATTGACGTGGGGCTGAGAGAGATTGATGAGGGTAGGGCAAATGATGGTGCCTACATGGATTTCATTCAGTCGTTTGACAAAGTCCCACATGGGAGGCTAACCCAGATGATTACGGTGCAAGATGTCTGTGGCTACTTGGATTCAGAACTAGCTTGTGCATAGAAGGGAAAGTGTACTGACTGAAGGGATTTATTCAAGCTGGAAGTCTGTAATTAGTGCTGATCCACAGGGATCGGTGCTGCGCCATCTGTTGTTTGTGATGTAGATCAATGAAAACGTAGACACCATGTTTAGTGCATTTATCAATAATATCAAGATTTAGTGCACGTAACCCCCTGGTAAGCCTCAGGCTCGCTCAACTCGCTTCCGTCTAGGGGGAGCAGCCTTCGGCCCCACTAGTCTGGGTAATCAGCTTGTGTGGATGCTGTGTGATGTCCCCACCACGCCAAATAACAGACAGTACACCAAATGCGATTAAGTGAGTTCACTTTATAGATCTTACTGGAACTATGTAGTTAATAGAGATACAATATAAAAGGAAAAGTAAAAGGCACCAAACTTATCAAATTCCAAGCCACTGCGTGCACAACCGCTGGAGCTCAATTAAGGAAGTCTTCTGGCAGATTCGATCGTCTCAGGCCTGCTCGACTCGTAGCTCAGGACCACCCAAAGTGATCAACCAAGCATTTCCGGCACGTCTTCGTCTTCTCTCCTCGCCGAAAACATTGGCCTCGGACCCACGCTCGGGGTCCGCTCCGTCGCCCAGCTTACAGCATCGCGTCCTCCCTCTCTCCCCCTGTCGGGCCGACTCCACGAAAGGCCGCCAAGACTAGCTTACAGACCCACAGGAAGGAATAACCCCCATCCCAATTGGTTAACAAACGAATACAATTCTCGTTATCAGTAAATTTTAACTCAAACAAGCTGCGAGAGAAAGCACTTATCATAACAAAGATGCATTCTTACTTTTAACAAAACAAAGAAGCCATTTTGATTAACATACGCAGTAACAAAGAGAAGTAACAAAGAAAGTCTTTACATGTAGACGACTGATAAAGAATACAGCATAGTTTAGTTGCAGTTCATTTACAGATATAGGTTGAGAAATGGCTGATAGTGTTTTACTCAGATAAATGTGTGGTGTTGCTTCTTGACAGGGCATATGCAAGGAGACAGTACTCTGTTAAGTGCAGTATCTGTAAATTAAATTCACCAGACCAATGACCACACCACAAACAGCCCTTTTACTTTACCTTTTTCACCACCTTAAATGCTCGAACTTAGCCATCGAGACGTTCGTAGCCATACACAACAGAGCGACAGAGTTTCTCGCACTCTGGTGGGGCTCGTGACATACAGGTGACATACAGCAACATTTATGCAGTTCCAAGAGACCATCATTATCCATAATTGAAGTTCTATTTCGATTCTTAGTTGTGAGACACACACACACACACACACACACACACACACACACACACACACACACCTGTCACTTTATGGAATCAGACAGCTCCGTCCTTGATTAAAATAAGCAGTTTATCAGACAATTCTGCCAGGCAGACACCACTCAGTCACGCTAACAGAGTACAGTTTTTTTTTGCAAAAAACATTAATCATTTACTATTACAATTCCCTTAAAACGTCATCAGAGCCTTAATAGCGTTACTGATGAGAACGACCTTGGGATCGAAGTTCCTGTCTTTGCAGGGAAATGCACTGTGGACATGTGGTCGATGTTTAAGGACCTCTTGCAGGATGTTAGAGATAAATTTGTCCCAGTGAGGAAGATAAAGAATGGTAGGGTGAAGGAACCGTGGGTGACAGGTGAAGTGGAACATCTAGTCAGGTGGAAGATGGCAGCATACATGAGGTTTAGGAAGCATGGATCAGATGATCCTATTGAGGAATATAGGGTAGCAAGAAAGGAGCTTAGGAAGGTACTGAGAAGAGCAAGAAGGGTGCATGAGAAGTCCGGCGAGTAGGGTAAAGGAAAACCCCAAGGCATTCTTCAATCATGTGAAGAACAAAAGGATGACGGGAGTGAAGGTAGGACTGATTAGAGATAAAGGAGTGAAGATGAGCCTGGAGGCTGTGGAAGTGAGTGAGGTCCACAATGAATACTTCCCTTCAGTATTCACCACTGAGAGGGAACTTGATGACGGTGAGGACAATAGGACTGAGGTTGATGTACTGAAGCATGTTGATATTAAAGGAGACGAGGTGTTGGAGTTGTTAAAATACACTTGAACGGATAAGGCCCCGGGGCCTGACGGAATATTCCCCAGGCTGCTCCACGAGGCAAGGGAAGAGATTGCTGAAACTCTGGCTAGGATCTTTATGTCCTTGTTGTCCACGGAAATGGTACCGGAGATTTGAGGGAGGCGAATGTTGTCCACTTGTTCAAAAAATGTAGTAGGGATAGTCCAGGTAATTATAGACCAGTGAGCCTTCCGTCTGTGGTGGGAAAGCTGTTAGAAAATATTCTTAGATATAGGATCTATGGACATTTAGAGAATCATGGTCTGATCAGGGACTGTCAGCATGGTTTTGTGAAGGGCATATCGTGCGTAACAAGCCTGATAGAGTTCTTTGAGGATGTGACCAGTCATATAGATGAAGGTAGCGCAATGTATGTGATCTACATGGACATTCGTAAGGCATTTGACAAGGTTCCACACGGTAAGATTATTCAGAAAGTCAGAAGGCATGGGTTCCAGGGGGGTTTGGCCAGGTGGATTCAAAATTGGCTTGCCTGCAGACGGCAGAAGGTCGTGGTGGAGGGAATACCTTCAGATTGTAGGGTTGTGACTAGTAGTGTCCCACAAGGATCTGTTCTGGTATCTCTACTTTTATTGTGACTTTTATTAACGACCTGGATTTGGGGGTAGAAGGGTGGGTTGGCAAGTTTGCAGCCGACACAAAGGTTGGTGGTGTTGTAGATAGTGTAGAGGATTGCCAAAGATTGCAGAGAGACATTGATAGGATGAAGAAGTGCGCTGAGAAGTGGCAGATGGCGTTCAAACCGGAGAAGCGTGAGGTGGTACACTTTGGAAGGACAAACTCCAAGGCAGAGTACAAAGTAAATGGCAGGATACTTGGTAGTGCGGAGGAGAAGAGGGATCTGAGTGTACATATCCGCAGATCCGTGAAAGTTGCCTCACAGGTAGATAGGGTAGTTAAGAAAGCTTATGGGGTGTTACCTTTCATAAGTCGAGAGATAGGGTTTAAGAGACGCGATGTAATGATGCAGCTCTATAAAACTCTAGTTAGGCCACTGTGTCCAGTTCTTGTCGCCTCAGTATAGGAAGGATGTGTAAGCATTGGAAACGGTACAGAGGAGATTTACCAGGATGCTGCCTGGTTTAGAGTATGGATTGTGATCAGAGATTAAGGGAGCTAGGGCTTTACTCTTTAGAGAGAAGGAGGGTGAGAGGAGACATGATAGAGGTGTATAAGATATTAAGATGAATAGACAGAGTGGACAGCCAGCGTCTCTTCCCCAGGACACCACTGCTCAGGACAAGAGGACATTGCTTTAAGGTAAGGGGAGGGATGTTCAAGGGGGATATTAGAGAAAGGTTTTTCACTCAGAGAGTGTTGGTGTGTGGAATGCACTGCCTGATTCAGCGGTGGAGGCAGATACACTAGTGAAGTTTAAGAGACTACTAGACAGGTATATGGAGGAATTTAAGGTGGTGGCCATATAGGAGGCTGGGTTTGGGGGTCGGTACAACATTGTGGGCCGAAGGGCCTGTAATGTACTGTTCTATGTTCTATGTTCTACTTGTTGTTTTCTATTGCTCTGGGACCTGACTGTGACTTGGTGTATGTTGACTAACTTCAACGTCCTCACTTTCCCTCCAGCCAGTTCCTTTCATCAACATATCTTCCCACCCCAACTCTAATGGACTGCAGTATGGGACCTCTTGATATTTGCTTTACGTCACATCAGATTTTCTGATTTGGTGTTGACTCAGATATACTACAGCAAGGTCTGGGAATAGGCCCTTCAGACCACAAAGCTGTGCTGAAGTAAGTAAGCTAGTAAGTAAAGGCACCACTAAGCTAATTCCATTTGCCTACAGAATATCCTTATTCCTGCTGCCTCCGCACATTCATGTGCCTGTCTAAGAGCCACTTAACAAGCTCTATATGATTGCCTGTATCAACGTGATTCGCAGCAAATTTCAATCATCCACCACTCCCTGTGTGTGACAACAACCCCTCCTCTGAACATAGCCCTTTTGCGTTAAATGCATCTCTTTTATTAATTGTGATTGCTCTACCGTGTGAAAGATACCTGTTGTTTATCGATGTCTCTCAAAAATATAACTTCTCATTTCATCTCCTCTCACCAACTCCCCAGAGAAAAAAAAACAAAAGTTTCTCCAACCGACCACATAGAATATGCTTTCTGTTCTAACAAGCATCTTTGTAAACCTCATCTGTACACTTCTAAACACTGCATATTGTTCCTACAATTGGGCGTCCAGGTGTCAATGCTATACTCAAAATGTAACTGAAACAGTTTTCTGATGCTCCATCATAACTGCCTGACTATTGCACTCAGTATTTGAACTGATTAAGGCAAGTATCCACACACCTTCACAACCCCCATATCAATTGGTGTGACCTTTTTTAGGGAGCTATGAACTTAGATCCTTTGGTCCCTTTATGTTTGAACTCTAAAAGTGCAACATCTCACTTCTGGCCTAAGAAACTCAATTTTCTATTTTTAATGCCCATATCTTCATCTCGCTGTTAATTTTCGATTTTTCATCTCTTGCTGCTGGTTTCTGAAATGTTTCCGGAAGTTTTTTTTTCTGAAATGTTCTTCCTCTATCTCTGGTCGTTTAGTTTAAAGTAGATGCTGCAAAATTTGCTTATATCCTTGACCCCTTTTGTTTACCACAGATGGTTCATCTTTCCCTTGAATCACGCTGTTTAATCGGCATCCAGATCTGCTCAGTGTTACAGAAACATGGGAACAAGATCACATGAGGCAGCAACGAGGTAAGACATGCTAGCGTGAGCTCTCCGAGTGTGTCTCAATAGTTAACTTTATTTTGCTATGTTATTGTTAAAAGCGCATTCCTAAAAATTTTTAAACAAATCTCACTTGTTAATCGTGCATGGTAAGGTAGAATCTTCGAATTAAGAATAATATTTTATCCTCAACTGAAGGAACAACCAGACCCTCGAGTTTTATTAAGATTGATTAAGATTTGGTAGAATCATCAACACAAATCGGCACTAAAATGATTAACATTCAATCCTCGCTAATTAAAATAGAGTCTGCGTTATCAACCCTAGCTGACCAAGTTAAGGAAATGGAGGGGCGTGTATCTGCCAGTGAAGTCAACATAATAGAAGTCACCATGCACGTCGAGAAATTTGAAAAAGAGGCGCAGTTGTTGAAAGACAAGTTGGACGACCTGGAAAACAGGAGTAGGCGGAACAATATTCGGATTCTGAATCTCCCAGAGAAATCTGAAGGTCGCGGCTCAGCTGGATTTTTGGAGTGAAACTTTTGGCGTTGAAAACTTTTCTGCTCCCTTCACCTGCGAGAAAGCCCACCGCCTGGGAAAACTCCCCACTGGTGGTGACGACTCACGGAAATCGAGACTTATAATCGCAAAGATGCCCAATTTTAAGAACAAGGGTAAGATTATGCCTCTGGACAAATAAAAGGAGTGATTCACTATGAAAATAACAGTATTTACATATTTCCCGACTGCAGTCCGAGATTGCAACGCCTTAAGGACACCTTCAAAGAGGTTAAGTAGACCGTATGGGAAAGGAGCATTGATTATTCCCTGCACTACCCAGCTAAACTTCGGATTATGCATAAGGTAGTCACCAAGTGGTTTGATACTCCTGATACAGTAATGGAACTTTGGGAAGTTATCAATAATAATGACTGATAGTCATCTTGCTTTTTTCACAACGGACGTGTTACTGTGATCTTTAAGTTACACATTGAGTGACTTTTATTTAAGTGATTATTGTACGTACTGCTGTGACTGTTATGAGGACACGAGTAAGTTTCACAATATGGATTTTTTCCCACCTGGCTATTGTGGAAGGTGCATCTCCTTATTTTTTGATGACATTTCGTCTCACACTTGTGCCTTGAGCTGTTTTTGATTCGCAGTGTTCCTTTTACTATGCACTTCTATATGTTGTAGTATGAGTTCCGGTCAAGTTGCTTTGCCAGATTTTATGTGCGTGAAGAACCAAGAATTCTTAATTAATGTGGTTTAATGCTCACTATATTTTTCTGTAACTGTTCAAAATCCTTGCATATTCAAAGAGAGTAGCCTACCCACCGGGGACGTTCAGTCTAGAGGGCGTCAACGGGTGGATCTCATACAAGTATGGTTTTGTTTCTTAATTGGTCTTACAGTCTTCGCACTATCTTTATGCTCTGAGGTATCGATTTTTTTTTCTTTAATGTATGACTAGTCAACTTAAAATAATCTTCTTGAATGTAAGGGGGATTCATTCTCCAGTTAAGAGGGAAAAAAATTTTTACATATTTAAAGAGACATTCCACTGATATAGCGTTTATACAAGAGACTCATCTTTCTGACACAAAACGTAAAAAGTTAAAAAGGAATTGGGTTGGACGTGTTTACTATACTTCAATTACCACAAAAGCAAGGGGAGTAGTTGTACTCGTCAATAAAAACGTGAAGTTTAAATCAATATCAACAGAAAAAGACAATAACGGTAGACTTATTTTAGTTAATTGTGAACAAAATATGAACACTGATTAATGTATATGGCCTCAACCATGACGATCACTTTTTTTAATGATTTGGTATTAAAATTTACGACAGCTTTGAACAACTGTTTGGTTAGTGGTGACTTCAATTTGGTCTTCGACCCAACAATGGATCGATCCACACCAAGATCTTTTAATCGTTCAAGGGCAGCGTCGGTGCTTGTTCAGGGCATGAGGGATCTTTTTTTTTTTGTGCGATATTTGGCGTCAACTCAATCTAAATGTAAAGGACTTTTCCTTCCTTTCAAAAGTCCACAGCTCCAATTCTAGAATTGATATGTCTTTAATATCCAAAGTATGGTATCCAGAGTTATTGAATGCTCTTACCTACCAGCTATACTTTCTGACCATAATTCAATAAAGATGACTTGGAGGATGGATATTACACAGTCATCATCTTATAATTGGAGATTTAAAACATATATGGTTAAGGATCCCGGATTTTTCAGATTTATGAACGGCCACATTGATTTATTTATGGAAACTAATTCAAATAACATATGGGAGTCTCTAAAAGCGTATATGAGAGGATGTCATTTCATAGAGCACACACAAGATAAGAGAAAAAAAGAAAACTCATGTATCTCTAGAGGAAGAGATTAGAAATGTTTGAACGTGAACATGATTTTACTAAAAGTGAAGAAATACTTAATATACTGACTTTAAAACGGATTCAATACAATAATTAAAGCTGAGGCAGATAGGGCCAGGACTAACTATTATTATTACGAATTCGGAATCAAAACTAGCAATTTACTTGCCTAGCAGATAAAAAAAAAGCAAGAGACCGCTAGATATATGCAATCTGTTGTTACGGATGATGGCATAACCCTCATTAACCCACAGGACATAAATCAAGAATTCAGAACGATTTATGAAACGCTATGTTAGACATACCAAAGTTTCTTGAACTTGTTAAATCTGCCGAAGTTAGATCCTAAGGATAAAGACCGTCTTGACTCTGATATAGCTGAAGAAGAGGTTGCTGGCGCTATGAAGTATCTAGAGAACAATAAAGCTCCGGGGCGAGATGACTTTCCAATTGAATACTTTAAAGTGTTTTCAGATAACTCCTTGAATAAATATGTTTTAGGAGACAATGATGTGTCACTATAACACTGACACAAGTTCTCTGGAAAATGGAACGATAACATTACTGCCAAAATCCTCAAAATGCACTTCTTATCGGCCTCTTAGACTTTAGAATTCAGATTACAAGATTTTATCAAAATTCATTGCATTAAGAATAGATGACATTATCCTTAAAATCATTAATGCTGATCAGACAGGGTTTTGTCTGAAATCGATGTGGATCTGATAATGTACGGAAACTTTCTCACATAATGGAAGAGGCTCTTATGCAAAATGATCCCATGTTGATGTCGATGGATGCAGAGAAGGCGTTCGACTGTATAGAACCTGCCTTCCTTTTGTAAACTTTTAAAACAATGAATTTTGGAGAGAGATTTATTAAATACATTGAAGCTTTTTTTTGCTGGTTTTAAAGCTCAAATTCTAACTAATGGAGTCCTGTCGGGTACCTTCCCGCTATCTAGAGAAGTCCGCCAAGTTCGTCCAAGTGCTCCGCTGCTGTTCTTAATAACTATTGAGCCGCTGGCTATAGTTATTCGTTTCAATCCCATCATTAGCGGCACTAAATTTGGTTTAAATGAAGAAAAACTAGCCTTTTACGCCGAAGATCTCTTAGTTTTTCTGTCTGATCCAGGAAAGTCATGACCCTCTCTTCTGCAATATTTCCAACAATACAGTGCTGCTTCTGGATATAAATTAAATCTTTCAAAAACTTAACTCATGTCTTTTAATATACAGGTTAATAACATTAAGAACACAGTTAAACCCTTGCAATGGTGCTCGAATGGATTTTAATATTTAGGCATAGAAATTAGGAGCTCCGCAGGCAAAATCCTTAAAGATAATAACGTTCCAGCTTTTTTTTGGAAAGGTGAGGTCGCCAGAGTCAATCTCTCAACCCTTCGGGCCACTTACTCCAAGAGAGGATTAAATCTTCCTAATTATAACTGTTATTGCCATGTAACTCAATTTCGTCCAATATTGTGTTGGTTGAACTCTGAGAATGATGAGACTAGAAGGCTTCCCATTGAACAACATCAGTTAAAAAATGTTCACTTAAAAGATCTTCCTTTCTTAACATCTAAGAAAGCACTCTTAAATATTACTAAGAACCCTATAATTTTAAATTAAAATACAAAATGCTTGCAGAACTCCGCAGGCCAGACAGCAGCTATGGGAGTGACTCCGGATGAAGGGTTTCTGCCCGAAACGTCGTCACTCCCATTGATGCTGTCTGGCCCGCTGAGTTCTGCCAGCAGTTTGTGTTTTTATTTATTTCCAGCATCTGCAGATTCACTCGTGTTACCCTATCATTTTAAATTCTTTTGCAATATGGCAAGAACCTCATGCAGTTATCGGTATAAGTACTTCATTATTGTGGAAAACGTCTCTGTGGAACAACCCCAATATCACCCATCTGATTGCAGGTGGAATTCTAAAAAACAATAGGTTAATAATGGTATAAAAACAGTTGAAGATTTATATAGCCAAGATAACCTTGCCAATTTTCAACAATTGTCTGGTAAATTTAATCTCCCATATCATAATTTATTTTAAATATTTTCCAATTAGACATTTGGTCCATAACAGTTATACAGGCTATACACATGTTTTTCAGAGATGTAAATCTTGTGACGGAGACTCAGTTCATATGCTTTGGAATTGCTCTTATCTGGAAGACTTTTGAAAATACATTGTTAGAATAACCTCGGATATTATAAAATCCGAAATTTCATTTTATCATAGGGTCTGGATTTTGGGAGATTTACGAGGTCTTCATGGAAATTACAATAAAAAATACGATATATTGCTTGCGGCTACAGTCGGGAAAAAGCGTACCCTGCAAAACTGGAAATCTGAATTTCTTCCCTCTGGCAGTGGTTAAATGAGTTAACATCCTGTAATAAACCTGAAGAGATATCGTATAGACGAGGAGGAAACAAGCAGCAGGTGAAAACATATGGGAATCCTATTTGGCCTTATTGCCATCATTACACCTCCTTGGCTACTGAAGTAGCATGGATGTCTGTCTTCTCGTACTTCTTTCATCTGCTTAGTGTAGTAATATGTACTTTACTCATACAGATTAGGACATTATACCTTACTTGATCGAATTTTATTTTTTCTATTTTTCAATTGTGAAGGAGGAAGAAATTTTTACCACACCAGGTTTGTGGGTGGGGAGGGGGGCGGGTTGGGAGGGAGTATTTTGTCTGTTTTTTTTTCAATAAAATATCTATATGAAGAAAAGAGAAGTCATAGTTAGGACAATCAAGTAAATACACTATAATATTTTGACACTGACTCATGAACCCCTGTTTAAACTGAAAAGTAACAAAATGGTGCATATAACTCTCCCGCGCGCAACACTGGCCACAGACACTGTCAAACATCCCTTCCAGAAAGGATTATGGTCCATGAAACGCCCAGACCAGCACAATTAAGAGCATGTCAGCCCTAGTGAAAATATGGTAGCTTCAATACAATAGAATCTGGCAAGATATTAAAATAAAATAAGAAACACAACCCGACTCACATCCTGCACAATTTAACTAACTTATTTATGCTACCAAATTTCCTCCTTTTTTTTTTGTTTTTTGTGGGCACTCAAAAAACTTGAAACCGTCCTTAGTCTCTATTCTTAGCTGGGCTGGGTAAAGCAATGCAAAGCTCAAGTTCCTCCCCCGAAGTATCTTCTTACATTCTTTAAGCTCTCGTCGTTTTACTTGCGTGGGTCTGGAGAAGTCCGGGAAGATCTGAACAGGATTGTTTTCCCAGGAAAACTTGTCCTTGACCCTTGCCGCTCGCAGCACAAATTCCCGATCCTTTGAGCTGAGGAACCTTGCGAGGATAGGCCGAGGCTTATCTCCGTTACTGGGTCTTGAGCCCAGCGCTCTGTGAGCGCGTTCTATTTCAGGCTTTTCCTCCCGATCGCCGACAAGCTCTGAGATTAGTTTATCCTTGAACGAGATGGAAGCCTACCCCTCTTTTCGCTCTGCAATGCCGATGACTCGGCGACTGTTGCGCCGATTACGGTTCTCTATGTCCTCCAGTTTATATGGTAGCTGGTCAATATACGCTTTGGTAGTCAATGGGTTGACTTCTCGTTCCCGCTCCGCCGCCTCCAGATAGTCATCCCACTTCTCGACATCTGCAATCCTGGCTACTAGCGATGACAGCTTTGACTGCACTAACGATATAGATCAGCGTATATCTTCAAGGCCTACCAGGGGGTCCGAGATTTTTTCCAAAGCCCCAAGTAAATCAGCCAAGTCATGACTCGCCTCTTCTTGGTCTCCCTCAGATGGTCCTCAGCCATTTTGATTGGAGGCCGTCTGCCCGGACCACTGCGAACTCAAATGCCTGTTTATATATCCAAACGCCCTCGTTTTAAGTTGCATTGACATCTTACACGGACAGTAACACTTTACAGCTGCAACAGTAATTTAAAAAAAAGACTGTGAAAGCGAATTTTTAAAGGATACTGTTCTAAGCAGCAGTCTCTGTCATTGCAGCACGTGACTCGATACTTATTCTTTATGATTATGCTAAAAAGGCCCCGTTAATCAATGCAGGTGCTCAGTGAACCGTCCTTCATCTCCACAAAGAGAAAACCAGCGTCTACAGCGGAGGATGAGGGTCGGCTAATGCCAGCTGCGAGAGAGTCATTTAGGTAAGCCTCCATTGCTTCCATTTCTAGCCGGGACAGGTTATACAGCCGACTGGTGGGTAGAGAGGCTCCGGAGAGAAGGTCAATTGCGCAATCGTAAGGTCGTTGTGCGGGCAGGGAAAGAGACCATTGTTTACTAAACCCTTCCCCCAGGTCGTGATACTCTGCTGGAACATTGGATAAGTCGGGGGTTTCAGAGGTAGTCGAAGCCCCGGTGATTTTCATAGGCGACAGAGCCGATTGTAGACAAGTGGAGTGACAGAACGGACTCCAGCTGGCTATCGTCCCGGTAGATCAGTCAATGCGGGGATTATGACGGATTAACCAGGGGTACCTAAGGGGTATAGGATCTTGAGGAGAGGAAATTGTTAACTCGTACCTTCTCCCGATGTTCCCCGGAGAGAATAAGAGACCGGGGCAGTGTGCAGTTTGTGACTCGGGCCAGAATTCTACCGTCCAGTGCCCGGGCTCCCAAGGTATTCCGGCCCGGGAAGCTAATTCCTTCAATTGATTTCCCTTAGCGCCGGAGTCCATCAGAGCTGACAGAGGCTGAGAGGTTGTAACGTAAAGTAGCGGGGATCTGCGCACGGGTTCGGGAGACGAAAGGGAATATTGCTTGGTTCACCAGGGTACCCCTTTCTACTGGTGAGCCTTATATTTTAGCCGAAGCGGACAGGTACCACGGAAGTGGCCAAACAGGCCTCAATAGAGACACTCCTCCGCTCTCAATCTCCGGAGTCGCTCTGTGGAGAAATACAGTTCCGTCCCAGCTGCATGGGATCCTCTCCCAGGGCGGTGGGAACGACCGTGCTGGGAGCTATTCTAGGAGGAGGAGGAGAAGAGAGCCTTTCGCTGGAGGGATACGGTAACGTGCCGTGGAGTGGCCAAAATCGGTGGACGACCAGATCTTTTCCTATGGCGTTCTCGAAGATGATTTTCAACCCAGTGGCTAGGGAGATCAAAGAATCCAGGCGTTATCTCTTGCCGCCAACTCGTCTTTCACCATGCCGCTGAGGCAATTCCGAAACACCCCTTCGAGTGCCTCGTCGTTCAACCCCGAGTTGGCCGCTGACGTCCGGAAGTCCACGGAATATTCGGCAACACTGCGTGAGTCCTGACGGAAAGTGAGAAACGCTTAGCGACATTTAGCGACATTTTTACCACGGACGGGGTGGACAAAGATCTTTCTCATTTCCGCGGTGAAAGTGCTGAAAGTACAGCATATGGCGGTTGATATCCCAGACAGCTGTATCCCACGCTTAGGCATTTCCCCGCAAAAACTTCATGATATAAGCTATCTGAGGAGGACCTGGATGACTGCTCGTTGAATACCAAGGAGCACTGTAGAAAGTAGGCCTGGCACTTCCCCAAAACCCCAGCTTAGTGCCGTGGTTCTTGGCGGGGGTGTTGCTGACACGTAGGGGATTGCCACTACAGGCTGTCTAGGCTGGTTAGACAGTGTTCCAGGAGTAGATGGGGTCAAATGAGTGAACATACAGACCACCTGGTCACAGATCTTTGTTACTTCAGCAGACAAGGAACGGACATTCTCCCTGACGTTCCCGAGAAACGACCGTGAAGACCCAGTAGGGGGCGTTGGCTACAAGGCTTGTTGCAGGGTATTCGTGTCCGCGGGGTCCATTGTGGCCAGATCTTTCTGTTGCAATGCACGAAGGAAGCGAGCCCAGTGCAGGACATAGGCATTGATAATGAGTTAGGATACTTACGCGAACGTGTACTTTTGACAGCTAACAGGAGGGACCTTGACACGGAAGATTGACACAGAGCCTGGACACCCAGCCTTGACGCAGTGCCTAGACACGGAGCCTTGACACGAAGAGACAGGGCTTCATGGGTCAACCCTGAAACTAGAGCAAAACATAAGCGACCGGGAAAAATTAATCACCACACAGGCAAAACCAACGATCTGGCGACTAGTGGTTGTAACGCCGGGATTCTTATGCTGCACGTCTTCGTGGAAACCCGGGGTGCCGTCATCAGAGAGAATTGGAAGCAAATTGGAAATTAACTGTCTGAACCGTTGCACAATCGAACGAAATTAGGAGTAAGATAGGGAATTAACGATCGAGACTGTGACAGTTTTAGAGGTTTGGTAATAATTTACCACCATCTCGGGACTCTGGGCAGGTTTCAGCGGTTAGGAAGACCCCAAATATCAGGCAGAAGCAGGTAACTATAAGCCAGGTAGTTCAAAATCTGTAGTTGGAAAAATTGCTGGATGCTATCAATAAAGATGAAATAGCGAGGCATCATAGAAACATAGAAAACGTACAGCACTTCCTCCCTCAAAGCTGTGTTGAACATGCCTTAACATTAGAAATTACCTACTGTTACCCACAGCCCTCTATTTTTCTGAGCTCCATGTAGCTGTCCAGGAGTCTCTTAAAGACACTATCGCACCGGCCTCCAACACCGTCGCCTGAAGCCGATTCAACGCACTCACCAATCTCTGCGTAAAAAAATTACCCCTGACGTCTTATCTGTATCTACGTACAATCACCTTAAAATTGCGCCCTCTTGGGCAGGTTATTTCAGTCCTGGGGAAAGGCCTCGGACAATCTACACGATCAATGTCTCTCATCATCTTATACACCTCTATCAGGTCACCTCTCATCCTCTGTTACTCCAAGGAGAAAAGGCATGGTCCCCAATCCAGGCAACATCCTTGTAAATCTCCTCTTCACTCTTTCGATGGTTTTTTTATAGTGAGGCGAGCAAACCTGAGCACTGTACTCTAAGAGGGGTCTGCCCAGGGTCCTATATAGCTGTAACATTACTTCTCGAGTCCTAAATTCAATCCCACGATTGTTGAATGCCAATGCACAACATACTTTCTTAACCGCAGAGTCAACCTGCACAGCTGCTTTGAGTGTCATATGGACTCGGATCCCAAGATCCCTCTGATCCTCCACACTGCCAAGGGTCTTACCATTAATACTCTATAAGTCTTAACAATAATGCAGTACATCAGGAAATAAGCGATCCATCAGGCAGACGCAGTATGGATTCATCAAGCGCAGGTCATGTTTGACAAACTTAATTGGAGCTCTTTGAGGAGATAACGAGCGCAGTACATAGAAGAGAACAGGTGGACGTTATTTACTTGGATTTCACAGGATCACAAGATCACAAGACAAAGGAGCAGAAGTGGGCCATTCGGCACATCGAGTCTGCTCCGCCACTCCACCATGAGCTAAACTATGCTCCTGTCTAGTGCCAATTTCCGGCTTTTTTCACATATCCTAAGAAGGTGTTCGAGAACGTGCCGCATAAAAGACTCATAAGTATGCACAGAGTTGAGTGTGATGTATTGGGCTAGATAGATGATTGGTTAAATAATAGAAAGCAGAGATTTGGTGTACATGGATGTTACTCTGTTTGGTAATCAGTAGTGAGCGGTGGGCCGCAAGGGTCGTTGCTGGACCCGAAGCCATTCAGGATATAAAATAACGATCTGGAAGAGGAGACCGAGAGTAGTGTATCAAAGTTTGATAATGATGCTAAATTGTCTGGAAAAGCACATTCTGCAGAAAATACAGAGAGTCTGCAGAGAGAAATATGTAGGTTAATTCAGTGGACGTGTCTGTCAGACAGAGTACAATGTTGAGAAATGCAAGGTATCCATTTTGTAAGGAAAGATGATAGAGTAGATTATTATTTAAATGCTAAAAATGTGCAGAAGGACTTCCGAGTGCTTATGCGTGAATCACAAATGGTTCGTTTGCATTTGCAGCAGCCTATCATATGGTTAACGAAATGTTGTCCCTCTTTGCGAGAGGGACTGTTCTTCAGAGAAGAGAGGGTATGCTGCAACTGTTCAGGGTACTGTTGAGGCTACACTTGAAGTACGGTGTGCATGTTTGCTCTCCTTACTTGAGAAATGATATTCTTGCTTTAGGGGCGATGCAGAGGAAGTTCCCCAGGTTGATTACAGAGTTGAGTGAGTAGTCTATGAGGAGAGTTTGAGTTGCCTGGGACTGTACTCGCTGGAATTCAGAAAAATGAGAGCAGGGCTTATAGAAACCTATAAAATTATGAAAAAGGATATAGTGGCAGGAAGTTGTTTCCACCGGTAGGTGAAGCTAGAACTAGGGGGTATTTCCTCAGGATTAGGGGGAAAAGATTTAGGAGGAAGATGAAGAGGAACTGTTTTTATTTTCTCCAAAAAAGTGGTGAATCTGTGGAATTATCAAACTAATGAAATAATGGAGGCCATCTCAATAAATATATTTAAGACAAAGTTGGACATATACTTGCATACTGGGGGAATTAAAGGTTACTGGGCTGGGTGGGATGGCAGGCAAATAGGTGGAGGTCAGTCTATGGTCAGATGAACCATGATCTTGTTGAATGGCGGAGCCGTCTCGACTGGCCAGATGCCCTGCTCTTGCACCTATTTATTAAGATCTTATCTTCTTATATCGCTCTGTCTTGACCTCCACTGCTTTCTGTGGTAATTAATTCCGTAGAATTCACCGCACCCTGTGACCAATAAAACTTCCTCTAAAGGGAAAATCACTATGCCCTCTAATCCTAGACGATCCTACTATAGGAAAAATCCTCTCCACGCCCACTCTGTCTGGGCCTTTCAATATTTGATAGTTTTCAATGCGATTCGCTCTCATTCTAATGAATATCAGTGAATATGAGCCGTCAAGCCCTCCTCAGATGTTAACTGTTTCTCTCTTGTCATTCTCAAGAACCCCCACTGACCGCTCTAAAAGCCAAACCATACTTACGTTGATAATGTATCAAAAATCTCACTACCTCACATAAAACACAATATATTGAACTTTGAACACATAACATAGAACATACAACACAGAACATAGACCACAGAACAGAGGAATAGGCCACTCAGCCCACAATGTTGTGCTGAAACACAGGAAAGAAATTCTTTCTCATCTCTGCACTAAAGGTTTGTGCTTCTATTCTGAGACTCTGTCCTCTGGTTATTGACACCCCTAATATGGGAAAATTATCTTGACATTTACTGCAATCCAGGGAACATCCTGGTGAGCTGGTAATCTACCGTCTCCGAGGCCTCCACATCCTCCCTATTGTGGATCGACTAAAACTGAATCCGATTCTCCAGATGTGGCCAACCAAGAGTTTTAGAAAGTTGCACCATAACGACCCAACTACTGAAC
Source organism: Hypanus sabinus (assembly GCF_030144855.1). Lineage (NCBI taxonomy): Eukaryota > Metazoa > Chordata > Chondrichthyes > Myliobatiformes > Dasyatidae > Hypanus > Hypanus sabinus. The sequence continues at coordinate 12,589,269 of NC_082736.1, forward strand.
TCAAAGTAGCAAGTTAAAAAAAACATAAAACTCAAGGCCATTCGCCACTAATCATGTTATCCTGTCTTCTGACTGCTGCCTTCAAAAAGAAAGTGCAGGAGTGTTACGTTCCACACCACGAGGTTCAGGAACAGTTCTAACCTTTCAACCAGAACCATTGTGGACAACCTCATTCGCCACAACATTGAACTGATTCTACAAAGTATGACTCACCAGCAAAGACTCTACAACTCACGTTATCAGTGTTATTATTGCTTCTTTATTATTGATTGTTTGTTTATTGCTATATCTGCATAGTTTCTTTTAACATTTGACCCTCTAAAATTGCACTCGGCGGGATCTGCTTAAGTGTAATAGGGACCAAAATCAATAAGGATGAAGCATATATGGTGCTATCTCTGAATGCACGCAGTATATTGAATAAGGTCAGTGATCTAGCGTCGCATTTAGCGGTTTGGCAGCTATGGTGCTGTGGGCATCTCAGAGTCATGGATGAACGAAGATCATTTTTGCAGCATAACATTCAAGAATACACATTCTATCTAATGAGAGGGGTAGGTAACAGAAGGGTTGGAGTAGCTATGCTGATAAAAATTAAGTCAATTCGTTATAAAATGGTGACATCGGATCTGATGATTTTACCATTAGTATTAGTACGCAGCCTCAACCTTCGCTGTCTAACACACCAGCAGAATTCCCGAGTGTCACCGGGAGCAGGAGTGAGTTTATTTGTTATTATTAAGAAGAAGATACTCAGAAAGTCACTTCAGTGACATGGACCAGATGGACTGCACTCCAGGGTGCTGAAGGATCTAACCGAAGAGATGCTGGATGCATTGGGAATGATTATTCTGGAATCACTGGTTTCTGGAATGAAAATTGTAAATGCCACTCAAACACATAAAGACGGAAGGGAGGGAGGAGAAATAAATTGAAAATCAGTTTGCGTCTTCAGTACTTGGAAAGATGTTTAAGTCCATTAGAAAGGATTAAATTTCGGGGCGCTTAGGAGCACATGGCAAATGCCAAAGTCAACATGGTTTTCTAGAGAGAAAATCCTGCCTGAAAAATCGGATGGCGTTCTTTGAGGGAGTGTCGAGCTTTGGCTGAGGCCTTTTCAGCTTGGAAATGACGTTGGCTCGGGATAGATTGTCCGAGTAAGTTTCTTTTATGTTGTTATTTTTTCCTACTCTGCCAGGGGTACATACTGTAGCTTAAATTGCCGTTCTGTGCTCTTCATGCCGAACATTTGAGTCGTGAGTGATCCACAGTCTCCCGGGGAACAACATCTGCCTAAAGTGCATCAGGCTGCAGCTCCTCGAAGACCGGTTTAGAGATCCGGATCTACAGCAAGATGACATTTGGATTTTATGGAAATATGATGAGATCATCGATCAGAATTACAGGTGACCCCTAATTTGCAGGTGGGGTGCAGCTATGTACGTTTCAGGAGAACGAATGAAAAGGTGAACAGACAATTAGCGCAGAACACCTCTCTAGCCTTTCCGCTCAATAATAAATATCCCAGTTTGTGGGGGCTAACCTCCCAGGGGAATGCCACGAAGACCGGCTCACTGGCAATGAGCATGACTCCTTGGTGTAGAAGAGAAAGATGCAAAAGACGGGAGCTGACATTATTGGAGATTTAATAGTGAGAGGAACAGACAGAGATTCTGTGAACCTGAATGAGACAAGCTGTTGGTATGTTGCCTTAAGACCATAAGACCATAAGATATAGGAGCAGAAGCAGGTCATTCGACCCACCGAGTCTACTCCGCCTTTCAATCATAGCCTGATCCAGTTCTTCAAGTCATCCCCACTCTCCTGCCTTCTCCTCCTGCTCTTTGATGCCCTGGCTAAACAAAAAACTATATATCTCGGCCTTAAATGCACCCAATACCTTGACTCCACAGCAGCCCGTGACAACAAATTCCACAGATTTACCACCCTCTGACCAGATTAATTTCTCCAAACTACTGTTCTCAATGGACGTCCTTCAATCCTGAAGACGTGCCCTCTTGTCTTAGACTTCCCTACCATGGGAAATAAGCTTACTATATCTAGTCTGTTCAGGCCTTTTATAATTCAGAATTACCCCTCATTCTCCAGAACCTTCAGAGAATACAGACCAAGAGGTGCCATACGTTCCTCAGACGGTAATACTTCCATTCCTGGAATCACTCTCCTGAACCTTCTCTGAACCATCTCCAATGCCAGTATATCATTTCTAAAAAAGGAGCCCAAACCGGCACACAGTGCACCGTGTGGCTTCACGAGTGCTGCATGGAGACTCAAAAACACATCCCTGCTCTTATATTCTATACCTCGAGAAATTAATGCCAGCATTGCAGTCGCGTTCTTCACAACCGACTCAACCAAGATATTAACCAGTAGGTTACCCTGCAAAAGTACTCCCAAGTTCCTTTGCATCTCTGCATTTTGAATTCCCTCCCCATCTAACTAATAGACTGCCCGTTTATTTCTTCCACCAATGTGCATGACCATCCGCTTTCCAACATTGTATTTCATTTTCAACTTCTGTGTCCATTATCCTAAACTATCTAAGTCCCCCTGCAGGATTTTTTTTTCCTCAACACACCCGGTCCTCCACCTATCGTTGTATTACAGCAAATTTATCCACTAATCCATTAATCACATAGTCCAATTCATTGACATACATCGAAAAACGCAGCGGTCCTAACACTTACCCTTGTGGAACTCCACTGGTAACCCGCAGAGATCCAGAATAGGATTCCTTTGTTCCCACGCTGTTGTCTGCTGATAAGCCGATCTTTCACCCATGCCAGTAACTCCGCTGTAATTGCATGGGCTCATATCTTGCTAAAAAGCCTCATGTGCGGCTTCTTCTCAAAGGCCTTCTGAAAATCCAAGCACACCGTATCTACGCCAACTCCTTTTTCTGCCCTGCTTGTAAATTGCAATAGGTTATTCAGGCAAATTTTCCTTCCAGGTAACCATGCTAGCTTTGGCCAATCATGTTATGTTCCGCAGGGTATTCCGTAATCTTATCCCTACAAAGCGATATCAATAACTTGCCAACCACTGATGTTAGGCCATCTGGTCCATAGTTTCCTTTCTGCTGCCTGCCACCCGTCTTAAATAGCGGAGTAACATTTGCAGTTTCTCATTCATCCGGTATCATGTCGAAATCTATCCATTCTTGAAAGATCTTTGCTAATGCTTCCACAATCTCTCCAGCTACTTCCTTCAGAACGCGAGGATATATTACATCAGATCGAGGAGATTTATTTACATTCAGATCATGAAGCTTCCTGAGCACCTTCTCAGGTGTAATTTCCGCTGCACATTTTTCACTTCCTTGACAGTCTTGACTGTCAGGAAAACTGCAGATGTCTTCCACTGTGAAGACTGAAGCCACATGTGCATTTAGTTTCTCTGTCATCTCTGTGTCTCCTGTTACGATATCGCCAGCGTCATTTTGTATTGGTCCTTTATATACACTAAACAGTCTTTTATCATTTATATACTTAACAAAAGCGTGTAGTACATTCTTTGATATTAGTCGCCAGTTTCATTTCATAATTTATCTTTTCCTTCCTAATAAACTCCTTCTGCAAGTTTTTAAAAGCTTACTAATTCTCTTACTTCCCTCTAAATTTGGCTTCCTTTTATGCCTTCTCTTTTGCTTTTTCTTTGGCTCTGACTTCACTTGTCAGCTATGGTCGTGTCCTTCTTCAATTCGAAAATTGCTTCTTATTCGGAATATATCTGTCTTGCACTTGCCTCATTTTTCGTTGAAACTCAACCCATTACTGTTGTGCTGTTCTTCCTGCTAGTGTCCCTTTCCATTCCGACTTGTCCAGTTCCCCTCTTGTGCCATTGCAATTTCCTTTATTCCACTGAAATACTGACATATTGGAATTTAGTTTCTCATTCTCAAATTTCAAAGTGAACTCAAACATATAGTGATCACTGTGCCTTTAGGGTTCCTTAAACTTAAACTCTCTTAACACATCTGGATCATTGCCCAGCACCCAATCAAGCACAGCCGATCCCCTAATGGGCTCAACAACAAGATGTTCTGAAAAGCCATCCATTCGACTTTCTACAAATTCTCGCTCTTGAATTCCATACTGGCCTGGTTTTCCCGATCATGTTAGAATCCCCTACGATTATTATGATATTGCTCATCTGACACGCCTTTTCTGTCTCCAACTATAATTCGTAATACATATCCCAGCTGCTGTTTGGAGGCCTGTTTACAACTGCCATTAGGGTCCTTTTACCCTTGCCATTTTTAAATTCAACCCATAGAGACTCGACACATTCCGATTCTATGACGTCCCTTTCTAATGACGTAATATTATTTCTTATTCACAGGGCCACACCAAGCTATCATTTGGTGTGCCCACTAGGCTATCGTTCCGATGCATTGAACTCCGAATGGCAGTCATCCTTTACCCAAGTTTCAGAGATGGCCACAACGTCCTACTTGCCAAACCGTAGCTGAATTTCCAGATCGTGCATTTTATTTGTTATGCTGCGTGCGTTCAAATACAATACGTTCAGGTCTTGCTGGTTCCATCGTCAGGGACGTCTCCAATCGCGCCCACAGCAATTTGGATCGGGGGGGGTGAGAGAATTGGGTGGGTAAGACAGCCATATGCCTTGGAGAAGAGGACATGAAGAGAATTTAGAGGGCAAGTAGATGATTGAACAAAATATTAGCCAGCCGGAAAAGTATCAGTGCATTTTGGGTGCAGAATGACAAAGGGTAGCAAATACAGTACTTAAAGTAATATATCTCAATGCAAAAGAAATAAGCAGGATGGCATTGCTGCACTATTAGAGATTGTCGGGTATGATGTTGTGGACATCTCTGAATTGCGCCTGAAAATGGCGGTAGTTGGAAGCAGAATATGCAAATTTATGCACTGCATCGGACGGAAATGGATTTAGGCAGCATCGGTTGCGTTGCTCTGCTGGTAAAGAATGGCATCAGTTCGTCAAAAAGTACTGGAATTGGATGATGTTGAGTTCCTGTGGGTTGAGTTAAGAAACTGCAATGCTAACAGGTCCCTGATGTCAGTTATACACAGGCCTCCAAATAGTAGATGGAATATAGACTAGAGATTGCAACAGGAAATAGAAAACGCGTGGCAAAGGAGCGATTATATAATAGTCAGAGCAGATTTTAAGATGCAGGTAGATTCGCAAAATAAAATTGGTAACGGATCACAAGAGAGTGATTTCGCTGAATGCCCCTGAGAACGGTTCAAAGTAGTTTGACGTTGAGCCTACTCTGGGGTCAGATTAACAGGACTGGGCGTTATGTAATAAACCGGAAGCGAATACAAAGCTTAAGGTCAATGGAATCCTTGGAGGTAGTGATAACAATAAGATGGAGTTCATCTTGAATTTTGACATGGGAAAAAGTTAAGTCTGACGTAGCAGTATTGCAGTGGAGTAAAGAAAATTACAGTATATGGGAGAGGAGTTGGACAAAGAAAATTGGAAGGAGATGCCAGCAAGGATGAGAGTAGAGCAGAAATCGTTTGTGTTTCTGGGAAAAATGAGAAAGGTGCAGGGCAGATGAATTCCAAAAACAAAGAAATACTCAAAAGCAAACTAGCACAGCTTTGGCTGATACGGATATTCATAGCTAATGTGAGAACAAGAAAGAGGACGTAAAACAAGCAAAAATAGATGGAAGATGAAGGATCGGGAAGAATTTAAAACATGCAGAAAACAAATAAAAACATTAAGAAAGAAAATATTTAAAATTTGAAAGCAAGTTTGTAAGAAATATCAAGGTGGATAGTAAAAAAAATTTTCAAGTATATAAAGAATAAAAAGGAGGATGAGAGTGGATTTAAGCCCGCTAGAAAATGTTATTCGGAGAAATAATATCGGGAGACAAGGAGATGGCTGACGATCTAAATGAGTACTTTCCATCTGTCCTCACTGTGGAAGATCCTAGTAACCTCCAAAGTGTTGGAGAGTGTGTGGAGAGGAAGTGGGTGCAGTTATTATTCCAGGGGAGAAATTGCTCAAAAAGCTGGACCTAAAGCTACATAAGTGACCTGAACCAGGTGAACTGCACCATATGGTTCTGAAAGAGCCAATGGTACAGATTGGGGAAGCACTAGCAATGACCTGTCAAAATCATTAGCCACTCCCTTGGTTCGGGAGGACTAGAATTTGCAAATATCACAGCACTCATTAACAAAGCCGGTAAAGTAGCAGAAAGGTAATTATAGACCAGTTTGACTGACCTTTGTTGTTGGGATGACAATCGAGTCAATTATTAAGGATGAGGTTATGGAGTATTTGGTGACACAGCAGTAGATAGGGCAAACTCAAAGTGGCTTCCATAGGGGAATTATTTGCGGAAATTACACTAATATTACTATTACTACTAGTAGTAGTAGTAGTACTGCTGCTGCTCCTACGTCGACTCAGGCCTGGGGGAGATTCCAAGCAGGTTAGAAAATGGGGGATGCAGTCATGAGGCTGCTGACTTTGTTAAGAATCCAAACGGGAAAATTACCAGCATGATTAGAGCATTGGCCGATTGGTAGGATGCAGTGAGTGGGAATGAAAGGAACCATTTCCGGTTAGCTCCCGCTGACTATTTGTGCTCCCGCAGGAGCGTTTTTTGGGAGCACTTCATTTTATATTGTATATCAATGATTTGCGTGATGGAATAGATAAGTTCCTGCCACGTTGGCAGATAGTTTTAACAGTGGTGAAGAGCCAGGTAGTGTTGAGGATTAAGTAAGGCTGCAGGAGAACATCCAGATTAGGAGAATGGGGACGTATGTGGCAAATTAAGTACAATGGTCGGACATGCTTTGTCATGCAGTTTGGTTGGAGGAATAAATGTGCACACAATTTTCAAATGGGTAAATAATCTATAACATCTGAGATGGAAAGGGAATGGGAGACCCTGCACACAGCAACCCAAAGGTTTAGTCGGTGGTGATACAGTCGGGGTTACGGATACAAATGCAATATTATTAATTTCATGAGGTTTAAAATACAAGACCAGGTAAGTGATACTGAGGCTTTATAAGGCACTGGTGAGTTCTCACCTTCAGTCTTGTGGACAGTTTTGGCCCCTTATCTGAGAAACGATTTGGTGACATTTGAGTAGGTTCAGAGGAAGTTCACAAGGATGATTCCAGTAATGAAAGAGCTTCCATATGAAGCACAGTTGATGATCCTGAACAAGGACAGGGATTTAGCAGAATGAGGAGGCCATACCTTTGAACTCTTTTGAGTCTTGAAAGGCGTAGACAGAATAGCTGTGTCAAGGTTGCTTCCTATGGTGTGGCAATCTCGGAAGGCATATCGCAGTGTGAGGGGCGTCCATATTAAACAGAGATATATGGAACTTATTTTAGCCAGAAAGCGGTAAATTTGCAGAATTTGTGACCACGGGCAGCTGTGCAGGCCAAGCTGTTGGCTTTTCTTGAGGCGGAGATTGATATGTTTTCATTCGGCAAGGTTGTCAATGTTTAATGGGCGAGGAGAGGGGAGTGTTGATGAGGGGGTGGGGAAGAGATCAGCCGTGATATAACGGCAGAGCAGTCTCGATGGGCCGAAGTTTAACTCTGCTCCGATGTCGTATCGTCTTATGGTCTTCGTAGAATAACTCACCCTCAATAACAGATGGATGACAGACGACACTGGGCATTTAGACCATGAGGCATTTCTGGTGCAAGGGTCGATGGAACACACAGAAAATGCTGGAGGAATTCAACAGTTCCGGCAGCACCTATCGACGGGGCTAAAGAGTCGACGTATCGAGTCGTGATCCTTCATCAGGAAAGGAAGGGGCAGGAAACGGGAAGAAGTTGGGTGGAGGGGAAGCTGGAAGGCGATTGATGAAGATATTGGAGACTGGGATGACCAGAGAGGCGATAGGAAGGCGAGGAGAATAGAGGAGGCAAGATGGAATTCAGAAAGGGCAATGAGAAAAAACAAAGAGTATAGCGAAGGGGAAAAATCACCAGTTTAACAAAATCAACTTTTAACCTGTCAAGTTGAAGACTCTCCAGACGGATTAGCCGTGCTTCTCCACCAGAATGAAATTTGTCTCATGTTAACATTGAAGGGGATGAACCGATGTCGGATTAAGAATGGATAATGGAATTAAAGGGATCGACCAGTAGGAAATATTACATCAGACCGATGGAGAAAAGGAACTGGGCTGAGCGGCACCAATCTATGCCGGATTCAGATCACCAGCAAACATCGGAGATGTGCTGCAAGCCGCCCTGTACCCATATGTCCGATGAGCGGGTCGTCCTTTTCCATTGGTGTCTAGTTCGTAATGGAATTAGTTCCCCAGCCTGTCACAGGAGCTACTTAGCTGTGTTACCTCCCTTGGTGTATCGAGAAAAAGAGATTTGCGGTAAGTGGATAAGTCACCAGGGCGAGGTGGTTCACAACCCATGGATCTGAAAGAGGTGGATGAAGTAGTCGTGGAGGGACGAGTAATGATTGTTCAAGAATGAGGATATTCTGGAATTGTTTCGGGAGAGTGGAATATTGTCGATATAATTCCTCCTTGAAGAGAGTGCGGGAGAAGAAAGGAAACCATAGGCCATTTGTTCTGACTTCAGTGGCTGGAAAGATGTTGGAATCATTTATAAAGGATGAGGTCTAGGGGAAATTCGAGGCACATGCGAAAGTAGGCGGACCACAACACTTTTCTCCTTGCCTGATAAACATTTTTGCATTCTTCTTATCATAAATGATAAGCGGTTCTGAAAAAAGGGAGAATCGGTTGATGACGTCTTCTTGCATTTTTCAGAATACCTATGACAAGGTGCCGAGCATGAGGATAGTTTTAGGCTACTCACCCATGTATTACAGAAATGCTTCAAGTATGGGTAGGACAGAGTGGAAAGAAATAACTGCTGGTTTTCCATTGGGGTCTATCTTGGAATCTATTCTTTTTAAGTTATTTTTCAGTGATTTGGATTAGGGAATTGTTGGCTTCTTTGCAACACTTGCAGAACCTTTGAAAATATATGGAGAGGCAAGTCGTTTTCAAGAAGTAGAGCGGCTGCAGAAAGTCTTTGATAGCTTCGGGGGAACGGCAGATGGATTAAAGTGAAGGGAAGCGTACGGTCAGGGACTTTGGCAGAAGGAAAGAAAGGGTTGACTATGCTTTAAATGGATAGAATATAGAATACACTGATGTGCAAAGGTACCTTGGAGTCCCTGTGCAGGAACCCCTAAAAGTTAGATTGCAGGTTTAGTCAGTAATAAAGAAGGGAAATAAGTGTTAGAATTTATGGTTTTATGGGTAAGTTCACAGAAGCATATTTCTAGTTTTTATTCCCAAAACACAACAGCAGACGAGCAGCTCGCATTGATTGACATCAAAGGCGTCAGCATTTCCTTAGCGCAATGACCAAGCCCCATTTGATCACCTCACATTCGTGACTGGCATGTATAAAGGAACCCTTGCTACGTCGCTATTCCGGATAATTCAGGCACGGACATCGCACTGTGAGGGGTAGAGCATCCAAATCATTTTGCAATTATGTTTTTGACGTTACCGTTCAATGTTGCCATTTTGAGATAATAACGTAAAACAACTATGCCGTAAAAACAGAGGCAAAATATGGTAATTTTCGGATTATACGAGGATTTATTTTTATATATTATCTGTGTTTCGAAAACCATGCAGAGACGTTGACAACAGTGTGATCACTGAACTAATCAGATAAATTACTGATCAAATGCTTAGTTACTTTGTCATCATAAATTGTGCACTGGAATTTCATAATTTTTGTCAATAATCCTTCCGTGAAGGTAATAATCATTTAATGCCTGTTGCTTCATCGCTGCTAATCGATTGCACAGTGAGATCCGGAAACAACATCGCTTTAACCTCAAATTAAATACTCTTCAAATAATTGTTTTGAAGTTGCAAGAATAAATAATTCTGTTTGCATTTTATTTACAAATCTTGCCCGTTGCTACAAACAGGTACTTCACTCCAATCTTCAGCTCCGCCCTGAATTTTCTCTGTGTCAGTCCATAGATACACGTGTTGGTGCGGGTGCTGAGAGAAGACAACAAAAGCCCACACACCAGCAGGGTATAGCTCGGTTTGCTGAGATATCTGTCAGTATAGAAATAGTTTTCGATTTGCCAGTTCACAGAATGCACAACAAATGGCATCCAGAATAATATAAAATTGGCCGACAGAGCGAACAACAGAATTGTTGATTTTCTCCGGTTTGTAACCTCCGGATCATTGCGATTTTCGCTGCTTTTTCGAAGCACCCGGCAAACTCTATTTGTCACAAGAAGTTGATTGGCAGTTAAAACACTGAAGAGCAGAATTAAACAAATTGGTAATAACGGTGCTGTGATGCTGTCAAATACCTCGTAAGCTTTCCACAGGGGTGAGGTGAAGTATTCAGCTACGGGAACACAACGCCATCGATCCACTGCAAAGTATAATGGAATGTCTGGGCACAACACGATGCACTCACTGTTGCTACCACCACAGTCGCTGTTCTCTCGGTGCAATATCGGTTCCGAAGCTTCTCACGGCAGATGGCGACGCAGCGATCGAAAGTGAATGCAACCGTCAACCAGACCGACCATCCCAGGATGCGAGACTCAGGACAGGTAGCAGAGCGCACATCGGAGTTGCGAGTAAGAAATTAGCAAACAAATGCAAATAGTTTATCTTCTCTAATATAATACCGACGATGACCACCATCAGATCTGCTACCGCCATGGCCACAAGGTAGAGGGTAATGCATTTCGACAAACCGCATTTCCCGTGGGTCAGGATCACAATCGCCGTCAAATTAACTGCAATAAACTATGAAAAAAATTACGCTGTTACCGTAGAATGAAAAGTGTAAATTTAATTGCGTTTTGTGAGTAATGGTCGATAGAGCCAGTGACTGGGGTCAGGATAACAGATCCACTTGCGCTGACCGAGCAGGGATGTAGATGGCCGATCAAGCTGATTATACTTTGGAATGCGCAATTTAGATCTCGCTAGTTTCACATCCAAAAGCTAACCAACAGAAGGTCAGCCGAGGCTGATAGCAGAGCGCCCTCAGGTAGCTCTTTTAAGTAGTGAACACAGGGCCGGATGACAGTCCCGTAAGGCGAGGTTGTTCAGAGCTATCCCGAATAGAATAGCACTTGCCGCGAAGGGCAAAGGTACCGGTCAGATTGCTTTTACTTTCAGTCGGTATGACGTAATTACACTTTGTAAAAGGGTTTCCTAAAATGACTTCAATTTAAAAGGCAATTATTTGGTAGCTACATCCATGAAAAGGTCTTGAATACTGTTCATTGAAAATCGTGAGATATTTGGAGACGGCAGCGGAAGCATTCAAACTTCACAAGATGTGAAGCGGCTCTGAAACTAACTGGTCAGAGACTGGCAGATTATCCGGGTTAAACGCAGAGGTCACACGCTAGCAGCTCCATCGAGAAGAACGGATATACCAGCGAGACGTCCCCAATGTTTAGCGCTCTGCTAACAGAGAGACGCCAAACTTGCGAATGGGTGCCGTGTGAGGGCGACAAAGAATTTTGCTGAGACAGTCGGAGACAGTGAAACAGGCGTCAGAATTTCATATGCTTATAGAAAATCACTATTTCTTTGAAATTTATGTCCAGTCTTAAGGACTGCACATTCAATAAATACTTGATTAGATCGTAAAAGGAAAGTTAGAAAGGAGCAGCTAATGACCGAAAAGGTTATTACAATAAGACACACATTATACTCCTCCCTTCAGCAGACGGTCGCACCTGAAAGGACAAAATAATGTAGTAATGGCCGCAGCTCCTTCATTGCTGCTACCTGATTTACTGAGTTCCACCAGCGTTGTGTGCTTGGAATTTTCCTGTCTGCGCATTTTGTAAACATATTTAAACATTTCTGGCATTCAGATGCGATAGCAATAGTACAACGTCGTAATGTCTGCTTGGGATAAAATCACATTAATATATATAAATCTATCAAACACCTCAATCATAACCCCAATTAAAATTCAACAACTAAATCAAAGGGATTTAAATTTAGAATCCAATTTACGGAGAGAGTTTCTTTTTATCGTCCAATAGCAGAAAAATGCACAGGACGGCATCGGCACCTTGGCTATCAAGATTCGATCTCTGAGGGTAATACAAAAATATAACATTACCTGGAACTCCGAGTGCTTGTAACAGTGAGTAGTTGCACAGATTGTGCCAGCTATCTGCATACATTAACTAGAGGAGTTGTTATACACCCATCAGAACCAGAATTTAATCAGTCGGTGTTCCCATTAGACACAATCCACTGAACAATCACGAAGTGTCGACTATTTTTACTCATTGTATCTTTGTCTTGTATATTTAGTCTTCAGGGAAAATTAGGACATACATTTCTGTTTTTACCAATCATCTTCAGTGGAGACGATCAGTACAGTTCTGTTTCACAATGTTTGAATCATTAAACATATCTTTATGATAATAGTCTGATAGTTTTTAGGGAAACAAACTCAATCTCCTTCAGTAACCGATTGATTATAACATTGTTATTAACAATGTGAGGGACCAGATGAAGCCTGTTCAATGTGGGAGAAATGTGCAGTACATTTTCCTTGAAGGGGACAGCTTCGTCACCGCCTTGGCTTTAGATCGCCTGTATTTCATTGTATTCGTGAATATCTCATAACATAAACGTCAAATTAATCTGAACACCTGCAGAATTGCTCCACACAAGAAACCGTTTGTGATAATTCACAATAAATCCCTCCTCGTTTCTGTACCAATCAGATACCCTGATATTCTGTGCCCTAAGATCAAATGTTGATGGAGGTGCCTTCATCAGTGAGGCATTGGAGGAGTTGAGATATCATGTTACAATTGTACATATTATGAATGAGGTCGCTATTGGGACTCTGTGTTCAGTTCTGGTCACCACACCGTGAGCAAAAAGGAATTAAGCTGGAGATGGTGCAACATTTTCGCTTGAATATAGCCTGGAATGGAGGGCTTAAGTTAGAAGGAAAGATTCGATGGGGAGCCTGTTTTCCACAGTGGTTAGCGGGCTGAAGAGAGGCCTGACAGAATTTTAAAACACATCCATATGTTTCAATAGGATAGATGTGATGACAGAAAAATTTGTATAATATACATCCTGAAATTATTTTCCTCGCAAACGTCCACGAAAAAAGTACTCCAAAGTCTGAATGACAGTTAAAAGGTTACAACCTCATAGTCTGACGTAGCTCCCCTCCCCCACGCACAAGCAGCAGCAAGGAAACGAAACCACCCCCCACCCACCGCCAAATCCACCAGTAAAAAAGCATCAACGTCCTCTACGGAGCATACAAGCGTCAGCAATAAAGACACAGACTTGCAGTACACCAAAGACTACTTGTTCACCCAGTAATTTGATGTCTCCATTTCTCCCTCCCTTCCGCCCTCATAAGCGAAAAAAGGGAGGTCCCCGTTTCTCATTGAGAAGGGAGATGTAACAAACAACAAGCTGATTTACAATGTTAAAAGTCGGTTCGGCCGCTTTTTCCGAGATCTGCGCCCAGAGAGTCGGAAAACTTGAACGCCATTGACGGTGCAGACAGTCAGCACTTTTTTTCCCGGGTTGCAAATGTCCAATACTAAAAGCCATCACTTTAATGTGGGATGGAGAGTTAGTTTAAAGATGTACATGGAGAGATTATTTATTAACGTTGAGACCAGTCGATGCCATTCCCGCAAATAACCGAAATCAGTGTGTAACCCCAGGTCAGGGTCTTCAAAAAAAGCATGAAAGGGAAACAATAAAGATATCAAATATGAAAATATATCTGTTTCCGGAGCTACAAGCAAAGGAGTCACCGTTTAGCGCCATGTTAACATCGTTCCGCCTCGCAAGTTAGCCAATGCAAAACTTATTCAGAAGGTAAGTAGGCATGGGATCCAAGGGGACCTTGCTTTCTGCATCCAGAATGGATTTACTCACAGAAGGCAAAGAGTGATTGCAGACTGGTGATATTCTGCATGGAGGTAGGTGACGAGTGGTGGACCTCAAGGATCTGTTCAAGGACCCCTTTTCTTCGTGATTTTTATTAATGACCTGGTTGAGGAAGCGGAGGAAACACGAGGAAATCTGCAGATACTGAAAATTCAAACAACACACACAAAATGATGGTGGAACACAGCAGGCCAGGCAGCATCTATAGGAAGTAGTACTGTCGACGTTTCGAGCCGAGACCCTTCGTCAGGACTAATGTTAGTCCTGATGAAGGATCTCGGCCCGAAACGTCGTCAGTGCTACTTCTTATAGATGCTGCCTGGCCTGCTGTGTTCCACCAGCATTTTGTGTGTGTTGAGGAAGTGGGAGGATGGGTTAGTATATTTGCTGAGAACACAATGTTGGGGACGATATGGATAGTCAGGAGGGCTGTCAGAGACAACAGCGGGACATCGATAGAATGCAAAACTTGACTGAGCATTGACATATAGGTTTGGTGGGTCAAAAATGATGTCAGAATATAGTATTAATGTTAAGACTCTAAGCAGTGTGGAGGATCAAAGGGATCTTGGGAACCGAGTTCATAGGACACTCAAAGCTGCTGCTTAGGTTGATTCTGTGGTTAAGATGGCGTTGGCCTTCCTCAACCGTAGGATTGAGTTTAAGAGCCGCCAGGTAATGTTACCTCTATATAGGAAACTGGTCAGGACCCACTTGGAGTACTGGGCTCAGTTCTGGTCGCCTCACTACAGAAAAGATGTGGAAACTATGGAAAGGGTGCAGAGGGATTTACAGGGATGATGTCTGGACTGGGGAGCATGCCTTATGAGAATAGATTGAGTGAATTCGTACATCTCACCTTGCAGCTGCAGAAGATGAGAGGTGACCTGATAGAGGTGCATAAGATGATGAGGGGCTTTGATCGTGTGGATAGCCCGGATTTTTTTCTTCACAAGACTGAAATGGCTAATACGAGAGCGCACAGTTTTAAGGTGCTTGGAAGCAGGTACAGAGGAGATGTTAGCTGTACGTTTTTTTTATGCAGAGAGTATTGAGTGTGTGGAATGGGCTGCTGGCGACGGAGGAGAATACAATAGGGTATTTTACGTGACTCGGAGTTCGGTACTTGGGGCTTAGAAAAGTAGAGGGCTATGGGTAACCTTCGGTAACTTTAAAGTATGTACATGCTCGGCACAGATTTTGGGGCCGAAGGCCTGTATTGTGCTGTAGGTTTTCTACGTGTCTAATGTTGGGAAATGCGAGGTATCCATTTTGAAGGAAAATGACAACGCACATTATTATTCAAATGGTAAAAAATGCAGCATGTATGATATTCTGGGTATCTCTGAGTTATTGCTGAAAGACGATCATAGTTTGGAGCTTAATATCCTAAGATACACAATGCATCAAAAGAAGCTGGTAAGTCGGCAGCTTAATTAAGTCACATTCTGAGGAAAAGGTGACGAAGTACCGGGGGATAGAAGACCTGATAGGTGAGTGAAGAAACTCCAGGCGTAAGAAGACCTTGAAGGGTGGTATATACCGTCCACAGAACCGTAGCCGGGAATTACAGAGAGAGTTCGAAAAGTTAAGTAAACGGGGAATTTTGGAATAGCAGTAGTCCTGGCGGATTGTGAACAGGTTCACAACATAGAGTAGATGCTGAGTCCCAAGGAGGCGATTTTGCAAATTGTCTATGGTATGGCTTTTCGGCACAGCTTGTTGTTGAGCCCGCTAGGGAAAAGGCAATTCTGGAATCAGTGCTATTTAATGAAAGGAATCCTTGGGAGGCCGTGACCCCAATATGATAGAATTAACCCGGCACTTCAGGAAGAAGAAGTTAAAATCTGACAAATCGGGATTACAGTGGACAGAAGCTGACTTCATGAGGGAAGGGCTGGCTAAAATTGATTGGAAGGGGACACGAGGAAGGCAGGTGGGTCAACAGCAATAGCTGTTCTTTCTGACTGCAATTCGGAAGGCGCAGGGAAGATATATCCGAAAGATGAAAAAGTATTACAATGCGAGGATCACACAATGGTGGTTAAGACAGATTAAAAACAAAAGAGAGGGCATTTAGCACAGTATAGATGAATGAAAAGATAGAGGGCTAGGACTTTCTAAAACCAACAGAAGATAGCTAAAAAGTCACAAGGAGAGAACATATGAAATGTGGAGAGAAAGGAGCCAATAACGTGGATACAAGCATTTTTTTTCATATGGTCAAAGAGAGTCGAAAATGGATATCGTTGCAAAAAGACGCTGGAATTGTAATGATGGGTGACGAAGAACGACAGACGAATTTAATCAGTATTTTGTGTGAGTCATCACTATCGAACACACGAGTGGAATGCCGGAGTGTGAAGGGTGTGCAGGAGTGAGTTTAGTTGTTGTTATTATTAAGGGGATGATGCTCGGAATGCTGAATTTTAATAAACGCCCTGAATCAGATAGACTACAGTCGAAGGTGCTGAGCGATATTTCAAGAATAACTGGATTCTGGAATGGCCCCTGAGGATTGGATGATTGCAAATGCCACACTTTAAGAAGGAACGAATGGTGAAGATAGAAATTCAAGGACAGTCTGCTTGTACTCAGTATTGGAAGGATGTTGGAATCTATTATAAAGGATTATGTTTCGCGGTACTTAGAGACAGATGAAAAATGGGCCAAAGTCAGCATGGTTTTCTAAAGGGGAAATCCCGTCTGACAAATCGGCTGGAATTCTTTGAGGGAGTGTCGGGCTTTGACTCAAAAGAGTTTTCGGCTCGGAAAAGCTGTCGGCTCTGGATATATTGACTGGGTAAGTTCCTGGTCAGATTTCATTTTTCTTACTCTGTCAGGGCCCTTAATATAGTTTAAACAGCCGTTGTGTGTTCTTGATGCCAGATGTTGCAGGTATGGGAGACCATAGCCCTCAGGGAAACACATCTGCTTAAGGTGCATGAAGCCGCAGCTCCTTGAAGAACTGTTTGGAGATCTGGAGCAGCAACTGGATGACATTGGGATTTTACACAAGAATGAAGAGATCGTTGATCGAAATTACAGGGAAGTAGTAGAATTTGTAGGTGGCGTGCAGCTGGTTAAACTTTCAAACAGCGAATGAGAAGGTAAATAGTAATTTAGCCTACAGCACCCAGCTCATGTTAATAATAACTATAACGTTTTAACTACGATTGTGTGGGATGACCTCACAAGGAAATGCCACGGAGACACAGTTACTGGTACTGAGCATAGCTCCGGTTAAAGAATGGAAAGATGCAGAAGACGGGAGCGGCTGTTATAGGGGAGTAAATATTCAGAGGAACAGTCAGGAGATTCTGTGGTCGTGAATGAGACACGAGGATGGTATGTTGCATTCCTGGTTGCATAGTCAAGGGCATGTCAGTTCGCGTCCACAGCAACTTGACGAAGGTTGGGAAGGTGGAGTTGGGTCAGGAAAACAACCAGATGTGTTGGTAAAGATGACATGAAGATAGGATATAGAGATGATAGAACAAAATTGCACCCAGCAAGGCAAGTATCCGTGCACTCTGCATGCATAACTAAAAACGGTGACAAATGAAGTAATATATCGCAATGCATAAGAAATAAGGATAATCCGAAATGAGGTGGATGATCTTGTTGCACTATTACAGATTCTCGGGTATGATGTAGTGGCCGTCACTCAATCGTGCCGGATGGATGGTGGTAGTTTGAAGCAAAATCTGCAAATTTACACATCGTATCAGAGGGTTAAGGATTCAGGCAGCGTAGGTTGTGTTGTCTGCCGATAAAGAACGGCATCAAATCATCAGAGAGATGTGTCATATGATTGGACGATTTTCAGTTCGTGTGCGTTAAGGAACTGCAAAGGTAAAAGGACCCTGATGGCAGTTTCATACAGGCCTCCAAAGACTAGCTGAAATTCGGGCTACATATTACAATTGGAAAAAGATATGTCGAGTCAAAAGTGCAATGTCATGATCGTCATGGCTGATTTTAGGATGAAGGTAGATAAAGAAAATCAGATTGATAATGGAGCTAAATAATTTCATGAATGTATTTGAGCTGGATTTTCAGAGCAGTTTGTCGCTGAGTCTACTCTGAGATCAGATCTCCTGGATTGGGTGTCATGTAGGCGATTAAGGACCTTAAGTCAAATCAATCATGAGTAGGTAATGATCAGAATATGATTGAGTTCATGTTCAATATGGCAGGGAGAAAGCTAAGTCTGACGTGGCAGTATTTCACTGGAGTAAAGGCAATTACAGTATATGGGAGAGGAAACACACAAAAAGGGCCGAGGCCCTTCGTCAGGACTGTGCTTCTCCCTATAGATGCTGCCTGGCCAGCTGTGTTCCACCAGCATTTTGTGTGTGTTGTTTGAATTTCCAGCATCTGCAGATTTCCTCGTATATGGGAGAGGAGCTGGTCAAAGTAAGTTGGAAGGAGATGCTGATGCAATGAGAGCAGAGCAGAAATACTTTACGGTTGTCTGCGAGTGACTATTGATGTTCCACAAGGGTCGTTCTTGGAAGCACTGCTTTTTATGTGATATATCCATGATTTGAATGATGGAAGATGGTGGAGAAGCAATTCACGTTGAAGAAACAGGAAGGATGCAGAAGGACAGATAGAGAATGGACAAGTAAGTGGCAAATTAAATGCTATGTTGAGAAATTGCCATGCACTTTGGCAGAGGTAATAAATCATAGACTTTTTTTTCTAAATGGAAAGAAAATCGAAAAGAATTCTGACATGCACAGGGTCTCGTACGTCATTGCACACAACAACCTAAAGGTTCAGTCAGCAGTGAGGAAGGCAAATGCGATGTCAGTCTTCATTCCGTGAGGCCGATAATATAAGAGCAGGGATATGATGCTGACGTTTCATGAGTCACAGGTGAGGCATCAACTCAAAGATTGTGAACGGTTTGGGACTCATTATCGACGAAAAGATGAGGTGCCATTTCAGAGGGTCCATGAGCAGTTCACAAGCATGATTATAGTAATGAATAAGCTATGATATGAGCAACATTTGATGCCTCTAGGCCTCTACACGCAGGGATTTAGAATGATGAGCGTGGGAGCTCACAGCAACCTTTTTGCGAGTTTAATGGCCTAAACTGAGTAGAGATGAGAACGGTGTTTCTCCTGGTCTAGGGATCTAGCAAAACAGGGCCCAATATCAGGATAGAAGGCGTCCATATAAAAAGGTGATATGGAGGTCTCCATTCGCCAGAGGGTGTCTATTTGTGAAACCAATTGCTACAAGCGTTGTGCAGGCCAGGTCGTTGGGTAAATTTTTCGCAGATAGTGATTGGTTCTCGATTGGCATGAAAGTTTAAGGGGAGCAGGCCGGCAAGTGATTCTGAGTATGGAGCAAAAGGAATCAACCGTGATTTAATGACGTTGCAGATTCGATGGGCCGAATGGCTTAATTCTGCTTTTATGGATTTATGAAAATAACTCACCTTCACTAGAAGATTGATAACGCACGACATTGGGCATATCTTGGTCCAAGGGTCACTGGAACACACAAAATGCTGGAGGAACTCCTGTAGTTCGGCAATGTCTATCGAGAGGGATAAAGAGTCAACGTTCGAGTCGAGACCTTTCATCAGGACTGGAAGGGGGAAGAAGCCGGAAGAAGGTGGGGGGAGGGGAAGCTGGAAACTGATAGGTGAAGACAACTCTGGGGAGAAGGTGGATGTATTGGAGAGGGAGATGAAGTGAGATGCTGGGAGGTAACAGGTGGAGAAGGCAAAGGTTTAAAGAGGAAATAATCGGATAGCAGAGGGATATGGAGAAAGAGATGGAGGAGGAATCTAGAGAGGCGATAGGCAGGCGAAGAGGACAGAGAAAGGAACAGAGAATCCAGAAAGGGGAAGAGGAAAAATCACAGGGTTAAGGAAATCAATGTTTATCCCGTCAGGGTGAAGGCCACCCGGCTGGATTAGTTTCATCGTGGTATTGGAGGGGATGTATCGCGTTCGGAATGAGAATGGATAATAGTTTCAATATGGTCAACCAGTGGGAATTCTTGCATCCTCCCGTGGAGTGAAGCAGCTAGACAAAGCGAACCCCAATCTAAGCCTCGTCTCACCGATCCAGAGATGGCCGCAATGGGGTTACCTGATATAGTAGGTGACCTCGACAGATTGGCGAATGAAATGCTGGCTCGCGGAGAAGGAGTGTTTGCGGGTCTGAAGAGGGAACTGAATGCATAGGTGTAGAGCTTCTTCCGCGTGCCAGGGGGGGAATCGGTGTGTCGGGATAAATCGTTAAAGGGGTTCAGAGAGAGAAACAGAGAGAGGGCTCAGCAGAAAGCGGCATGTGGAAGGAGAAAGGGATGTCAGGGTGCGATTGGAGTCAGGAACCCGTCGACGACTGCTGAGGTTATGGAGATCGGCGTGCTGGATTCGGAGCTCCTGGTGTGTATATCTCATAGGAACTGCAACCCTTTTAGGGAGGCAGGAAGATGTGTTAAGGATAGAAGGCCGTGAAGTCGATTAAATGCAAGTGAGGGCAAAATTAATAGTAGAGGAAGGGTAAACTCATTCTCTGAAGAAAGGTCCCGAGGGATGTTTGAAACAGCAACACACTGCCCAGGTCCATAATAGGCAAATCGTGCACCAATTACACAGACCATAAGTCCTGTTGGTGAATGTTCCTCTCACTAGCAGACAATCAGAACAAAATGGGGGAAGGGGGGGTGTCTCTCCGGCCAGTGCTTGACGCAAGGAGTGTGCAAATTGAAAAGGAATCCGGGAACACCTTCTTCCACGGAGCAAGAGGTGTATGTCTATTAACCATCGGATTCAGTTCACCAACAAATATCGGAATGATCCAAAAATTTATGGTCTTATGGATAAGTTCACAGCAGCATATTTTTAACCTTTATTTCCAAAACACAGCAGCAGACGATCAGCTTGCATTAATTTAAATCAAAGGTGTCAGCATTTCCTTCGTGCTATGACCAAGCCCCAGTTGTTCACCTTAGATTCGTGACTGGGAGGTTTAAAAGAACCCTTGCTACTTCGCTATTCCCCACCATTCTGGCCCGGACATCTCACTGTGATGGGCAGAGCAACCAAACCATTCTAGAGTTATCATTTTGACATTACGGTCCGATACTGGCATTGAGTGATAATAATCTGAAACAAATATGCTGTAAAAGTATAGGCAGCAGATGATCATTTTCGGATTGCACGAGGATTTGTTTTTATATATTCTCTATGTGTAGAATGCATGTGCAAACAGTGTGATCACTGTGCGAATCATATTAATCCCTGTTCTTAGGGTTTTATACCTTGCAATCAAACACAGTGGACTACAATTTCATGATATTAGAGTCCTTGAAGATAATAATCATTTACTCTCTGCTACTTAATCGCCGCTAATCACTTGTGCAGTGAGTTCCGGAAACAGCACTGCGTGAAGCCCAAATCAAATACTCTTACAAATTAATGTTTTCAAGTTGCAAGTGTAACCCAGAGTTTCGGCCGGCGGCGTTACTGTAGGGAAGACAGTCGCTGGCCCGGCCTAACGTGTGAAATCTGAGGTGCAAAACCTCTTGTTTGTGTGGATTATGTGTGATCTTTTCCCCCGTTACAAATCAGTACCACGATATTACAAGCAGAACACTGTGAGACTAAACGACTTGGCTTTATAATTCTTAGTTTCACTGAAAAACTAGCAAAGAAAAACAAGAAGAAAGGGGTCCATTTGAATGAAACATTCTAATGTGCGCAAGGTTGAGCTCACGATTTGCCTTCTGTTTTTCCCCAATCGATTTCCCCGGGCTTGGTCGACTCCCGGCCCCACTGCAAGTCCACTTCATCCGACTCTCTACGACCTATCCTCTCTGGCGTCTTCTCTCTTCATTTCTCGCAGAACAATAGACCCAGCTCAACTCGGTCCCAGGCACACAACGAGAGAAAAATGCACTTCATTGGACGGCGCACATTCCATAACCAACATTATCTCTAGCCATAACCCAAAGATTGCTGCTAAAGAAAAACGATTACCTTAGCAGTGCCTCTACAGAAAGACCATTACATTGGCAGTGCTTCTACAGAAGGACTATTACATATGCAGTGAAACCTTTCCCAGAGAGTTACACAAGAATGAATAATTGCGTTTGCAATTTTAGTTGCAAATCTCCCCCACTGCTACAAACAGGTACTTCACTCCGATCTTCAGTTCCACCCTGAATTTTCTCTGTGTCAGTCCATAGATACACGTGTTGGTGCAGGTACTGAGAGAAGATAACATAAACCCACATACCTGCAGGATATAGGTCGGTTTGCTCAAATATCTATCGGTATAAAAATAGTTTTCGATTTGCCAGTTCATAGAAAATACGAGATAGGGGATCCAGAATATTATAAAATTGGCTGAAACAGCGAACAACAGAATCATTGATCTTCTCCGGTTTCCCACCTCCGGATCATCATGATTTTCACTGTTTTTCCGCAGTGTCCGGCGAACTCTATTTGTCGCTATGATCCGGCTGACGGTGAAAACATTAAAGAGAAGAATTAAACACATTGGTAATAAAAGTGTTTTGATACTGTAAGATACCTGGTAGGCCTTCCACAGGGGCGACGTGGAGTATTCAGTTGTGGAGACACAACGCCTTCGATCGACTGCGAAGTAAAACGGAATGGCCTGGACACAACACGCTGCAATCACTGTTGCCACCACCACAGTCGCTGTTCTCTCGGTGCAATATCGGGTCCGCAGCTTCTCACAGCAGATGGCGACGCAACGATCGGAGGTGAAAGCAACTGTCAACCAAACGGAGCTGTCCCATATTGCGAGACTCAGGACAGATAGTAGAGAACACGCCGGAGTGACCAGCAAGAAATTAGCAAACAAATATATGTAATTTATTTTCTCTAATATAACAAAAACGACGACCACCATCATATCGGCTCCCGCCATGGCCACCAGGTAGAGAGTGATGCATTTGGACAGACCGCATTTCCCGCGGGTCAGAATCACGATCGCCGTCAAATTAACTGAAATAAGATGTAAAAAAAAATGCATTACTACAAGTTACCGCAGAATGACTAGTGTAATTTTAATTGCGTGATGACTGTTCAAGATAACTGTGGATTAGCGCTGACCGAGATGGGATTTGACTGCCCCAGTCAAGCTAATTCTACTTCAGAATGCACAAATTTAGTTCTCGCCAGTTGAACATCCAAAGGTGACAGCAGAGAGCACCCAGGCGGTACCGTTAAGTAGTGAACAAAGGCGGGATACCAGTCCAGTCAGGCGATGTTATTAAGAGCTATCCTAGAATAGAATAATGTCTGGCCGACAACGGCACCATTAATGGACAGACTGGTTTTATTCTCAGAAGGTATGACGTAATTATTCTTTATTAAAATAGTTTGTTTAGTTGGCTCCCGTTTTAAATGGAATTATTTAGAAACTACATCGGAAAAACGATCTTGAAGTGTTTCATTAAAAACGTTGCGTTACTTGGAGATGGCAGTGGAAGCCCCCTAACTTCACAAGATGTGAAACGGCACTCAGGCTGACGGGCCACAGACGGACAGATCATCAAGTATAAGTTCAGATGTCACACTCTACTCGCTCCGTCGAGAAGAACGGAGATAGCAGCCAGGAGTCCTGACTATTTGGCTCCACAGGAAGAGTGCCGCGCCAAACTTGCGAATGGGTGCCGATTGACTGCTGAACAAGAGTTTTCCCGAGACAAACTTAATCAGTGAAACAACCGTGGGTAATGCACATTCTCATACGAGACTAATATGAATTAGCAAGTAATGCCTGAACATTAAGCCCCACATTTTCAATTAATAATCGTTTATATCAGTGTAAAGGGAAATGAGAAATGAACAGCTAATGACCGGGAAGGTTATTACAATAGGACGCACATTATAACCCTCCCTCCAGCAGACGGTTGCGCTGGAATGGACAAAGCAATGGAGTGGTGACCACAGCCGCTGGTTTGAAAGTAAACCTATTCTTGTTATCAATATTATTATTGTTGTTTGGAGAAAACGGTCAATTATTGACAGACAGACAGACAGACAGACAGACTACTTTAAAAATGATATTTCATTTATATGACTGTATTTAATCCGTTCTCTGGAAGGACCGAAAACAAAACAGTAATGCTTGCTGATTCAGCCGCATTTGACCACGCTTTACGCAATTTCTTTCCAATTATAAAACGATGTGAATCGATATTACCATTTATTTATTTTACTGAATAACACAACATAGAAAACGTACTACTTTGCACATTAAATGTAAACTAACGTGAATCGCATAGAGACGATATATTTTCAATTCCCTCAGTTTCTGATGACAGCAGAGGAAGAATCTATTTAACCTGGAAAGAGATAGAACTTTGAAAATCAGACAATACCAGCAGGTCATCGAGTCTCCACGTCCTTACGGTAAACTCTCATGCTTAGGTTACATTGATATATATATATATATATATATATATATATATATATATATATATATAAATATATCAAGCACCTCAATCATATCCCATCAAAAATTAAACTATTAAATCAAAAAAAATTACATTTAGAATCTAAAAAACTGTGAAGGTTTCGTTTCATCGTCCAATAACAGAAATATGCACTGGACAGCATCTGCAGCGTGGCCCTCAAGATACAATCTCCGAGCGTAATTCGCAGGCGTAACGTTACCTGGAACACCGAGTGCTGCAAGCAGCGGGTAGTAAATTCTGTCGATGTTGTAAATTGCGGAGTATCCCATTTTCCACCTGAAGCAGCGATCAGTTGTACAAATTGTTCCAACTGCCTGCATGCACTGACTCAAGTTCTTATACACCTGTCGGAACTACAATTAAATTTGTCAGTGCTCCCACTGGTCTCATTAGACACAATCCACTGAACAAACAAGCAGTGTCAACTATTTTTACTCGTTGTGTTATTGTCTGTCATATTTAGCACTTCAAGGAGAATTAGTCAGACAATCATTTGATGTTTTACCAATTATGTTCAGTGGAGAGGGTCAGTGCAATGTTTGAATCTTTGAACATTCTTATCATTATACATTTCAGTTTGAGAGGAAACACAATCTCTTTATGCTCCCGATCAATTATAACATTTCCAGAAACAGTTGGACCAACAAAATGTAGAACTTTCAAGGTAGATGAAATCTGCGCTGACCCCTACTTGGTAGGGCCAGCTTCCTCACTGTCCAGCCTTTTCGTTTTCTGAAGTGTTTCAATCGACAGCATCAGTCAGTGAATTTTCACAGCTAAATTTATTTTTGTTCATGAATGTTTCATGATTTCAACATGTCCGAAAAAACTGAGCATCTGCAGAAATGTTCCACCAAACAACCGACTGTAACGATGTATACCTCATATTCACCACCTACAAGCTAATTAAATCGCTTTCTTGTCTAAAGGAATGTCCCTCTGTTCTGTGCCATGTAGAAAAGGTAGTGAAGAAGTTGCGCTATCTGTTTGCCTTCATCATAGTGGCATTGGAGGTTCTGGAATATCGATTACAGCTGTACAGATTAATAATTTGTTTGCACTTGGATCACCGTGTGCAGTTTCGGACACCACACTGTTGGGCAAAATATAATTATGCCAGACAGAAGGGCTTGAGTTTGGAGGAAGGTTTCGATGGGGAGCCTGTTTTTCGCAGTGGTTAGTGGTCTGAGGGGCACTCTGATCGAATTTTAAAAAAACATGAGAGACATAGACGGCGCAGACAGTCAACTTCTTTCTCCTGTGCTCCAAATATGCAACATTAGAATCACAGATTTAAGGTGAGTGGGAGGGTAAATTTAAAATGCATGGGGTGATATTACTTTTTGACGTTGAGAGTGGTCAGTGTGTGGCTCACGCCGCCATAGGGAGTGGCAGAAGCATTTACGACAGCGGCATGTAAGATGTTTCAGATAGATACATGAATATGTAGGAAATGGAGGGACGTAGATCATATCGCAAAATAACGTCCCAAATCGAGAACTTAATATATCAGCTTACAAATATACAAAAACTTGGCCAAACGCCAGCATCCACGGCACGTTCTCTTCTCACTGCTGCTATCAGGATCGGGGTACTGGAGCCGTACGTCCCACAACACCAAGTTCCGGAACAATTATAATGTTTTAACCATCAGACTCCGGAACCACCACAAAAAACACTGATGTCATTCTATAACCAATGGACTCACTTTCAAGGACATTGCCACTCATGCTATGAGTGTTATTTATTTACTTATTGTTCGCCTGTTTGCTTTTTATTGATGCATTTGCTGTTTGTCGTCCTTTGCACTTTCGTTGTCTGTCAGTCTAAAGTGTAGTTTGTCATTGATTCTATGCATTTATCTATTCTACTCTGAGTAGCTGCAAGAAAATGAATCTCGGGGCTGGATATGCTGACGTGGCTTGACATAAAAAGACCTTTGAACTTGAACTTACCACAAGAGATTCCGTATATCGAAGTTCCTGTTATTAAATTATCAAAGATGCTGTAAATCATGAGGAACACATACAAGACTGAGAGATTCTGGCAGTTTTGGCAATTGGACTGTGCAATCAAGACAATCAAGGTTTGAATAACTCAGCAGAAAGTAGTTGATTAGACAATCAAGATTTTAATAGCTGAGACTCAGCAGAAAGAAGCTTATTGGGCAATCGAGGTCAAGTAAATAAGGCGTTTGAAAAGCTCAAATAAATACATAGAGGGGTAGCTCAAGCGGAGCGGCCAGTGAGTGAGTGGGCCAGAGAAGGAATGGAGCTTTGGGGCTTTGACTCGAGAGATTCTGGCAGTTTTGGCAGCTATATAGAGGGGTAGTTCAAGCTACTGGGAGATAGTCTCAGCTAGGCTGCCGGACGCAGGTCGTTGGGTGACAGAGGGGGAAAGCGAAAGTGAGTAGACAGGTAGTGCAGAGCACCCCTGTAGCAATTCCTCTGAATAATAAGTATACCGTCCTGAATACTGCTGGCGGAGACGACCGACTAGGGGTGAGCCACGGTGGCAGAGCATCCGGTTCTGAATCTGACCCTATGGTGCAGAAGGGCGGGACGGAGCAAAGGAGAGTTGTCGTCATTGGGGACTCTATAGTCAGGGAAGCTGACAGGAGATTTTGTGGACGTGAGGACACTCGCATGCTTTGTTTTTTCCCGGGTTCCAGGGTCCGGGATGTCTCTGACCGGGTGCACGACATCCTGGTACGAAAGGGAAAGCAAACAGAAGTTGGGATACATGCTGGTACCAACGACATAGGCAGGAAGAGGGATGGGGCCTTGAAGTGTGAGTTTCGGAAACGAAGAAGAAGGCTAAAGAACAGACCTCAAGGGTGGTGTTCTCAGGATTGCTTCAGTGCTACGTGATAGTGATGGTAAGAATTGGAGGAGATGACAGTTGAATGCGTGGCTGAGGAATTGGTGCAGGGTGCAGGGTTTTAGATTTTTGGATCATTGGGATCTCTTCTGGGGAAGGTTGGGCTGTACAGATTGGATATTTGTACCTGAACTCGAGGGGGAGCAATATCCTTGCAGTTATGTTGGCTAGCATGGTTCGAGAGGGTTTAAACTAATTTACAAGGGGGATGGGCCCCGGACCGATAGAGCAGTGGAAGATGTGCATGGAGTAAAGCCAAATCTAACATATAAAGAGGCTTTGTGGAAAGGGAAGCAGAATAAAGGGTGCAAAGGTAGTAAGGTATAAGGGCTAAAGTGCGTGTACTTCAATACAGGAAACATCAGGAGCAAAGGTGATGAAATGAGTGCTTGGATACATACATAGAATTATGATGTAGTGGCCATTACACAGACTTGGCGAACAAAAGGGCAGGAATGTATTCTCAATATTCCTGGATTATAATATTTTAAAAGGGATAGAGAAAAATGGGGAAGGGGAACAGGTGTGGCATTACTGGTCAGGTATTATTACAGCTACAGAAAGGGTGGGTAATGTAGCAGGATCCTCTTTTGAGTCAGTACGAATGGAATTCAGGAACAGGAAGTGAGAGGTTACTCTATTTGGAGTATTCTACAGGCCCCCTGGTGGAAACAGAGTTACCGAGGAGCAGATTGGGAGGCAGATTTTGGATTGGTGCAAAAATAACAGGGTTGTCATCATGAATGACTTTAATGTCTCTAATATTTATAGGCACCTGATTAGTTCCAGTAGTTTAGACGGGACCGAGTTTGTTAAGTGGGTCCAGGACGGATTCCTGTCACAGTATGTAGTCAGGCCGACTAGGGGGAATGCCATACTAGATCTAGTATTAGGTAACGAACCGGGTCAGGTCACAGATCTCTCAGTGGGTGAGCATCTGGGGGCAGTCACCAACGCTCCCTGTGCTTTAGCATGATCATGGAAAAGGAAAAAAAATCAGAGCGGACAGGAACATTTTAAATTGGGAAGAGGCCAGTTATGAGGCTATCAGGCTAGAACTTGCGGATGTGAATTGGGATGATGTTTTTGCAGGGAAATGTACTATGGACATGTGGTCGATGATGAGGGATTGTTCTGTACACCGTAACGGGTTAAAAAGGACCAGCCAATATGGACACACCTGAAGTCTGAGTGTTCCATTATAAACTGTGTTTATTAGTAACTGCGTGACGAAGTAATACAAAACAAGAAGGGGGAAAACAGGTTCGCGGAGTATAAGTGAGTAAATAAAGTTCCCAAGCTTCTCCCAGATCAGGTGATTTGATGATACAGTCTTACAGAGGTCTGGTCAGAGGTCAGTTCAGTTCTGGAATTTGAATTGAGTAGAGTTGGAGAGAGAGAGAGAGAGAGAGAGAGAGAGAGAGAGAGAGAGAGCGTGATGTTTTGCCTTCCTAGTGCCGATGTCGTCGAATCTTCCAAGTTGTCTTGAAACTTCAAGTCACCGACTGTGACCACAAAAAAGGAGAGCACCTCCTGTGCTGAAGTTATCCACCCAGGCGAGGGTTGGACGCACAGATAGTTCCCCACCGGCTTTGCCAAATGTGTGCAGAAACCCCACCTTGGTCGTGGGCACACTCTCAACCAGTGTCAGGGTCTTCCTTGCTGTCTGGCGTGTCTCGTGTATCTGATTGCAAAGCCAGCTGACCTTGAAGATATTCCACAAGAGCTGAACACCAGCTGTCCATCCTATAGTTCCGCCTTTCAGTTTCTAAAGCAACTCACAGACTTTCTCTCTCTGTTGCTGAAATAGCAGACACGCGATTCGCTCCCTCTCTCTCTTTTTAAAGGAACAGTCCATTTTGGATAATCCTTCAGATATCGTCACAGGATCTCTTTCAGGATGTTAGGGATAAACTTGTCCCGGTGAGGAAGATAAAGAATGGTAGGGTGAAGGAACCATGGCTGACAAGTGAAGTGGAAAATCTAGTCAGGTGGACGAAGGCAGCGTACATGCGGTTGAGGAACCAAAGATCAGATGAATCTATTGACGAAAATAGAGTAGCAAGAAAGGAGCTTAAGAAGGGGCTGTGGAGAGTAAGATGAGAAGACCTTGGCGAGTAGGGTAAAGGAAAACCCCAAGGCATTCTTCAAATGTGTAAAGAACAAAAGGATGACAAAAGTGAAGTTAGGAGCAATAACAGATAAAGGTAGGAAGATGTGCCTGGGGTTGTGGAAGTGAGCGAGGTCCTCAATGAATACTTCTCTTCGGTATTCACCAATGAGAGGGAATTTGATGACGGTGAGGACAATATGAGTGAGGTTGATGTTCTCAAGCATGTTGATATTAAGAGAGAGGAGGTACTGGAGTTTTTAATTTACATTAGGATAGATTCGTCCCCGGGGCCTGACGGAATATTCCCCAGGCTGCCCAATGAGGCAAGGGAAAAGATTACTGAGCCTTTGGCTAGGATCTTTACGTCCTCGTAGTCCACGGGAATTGTACCGGATGATTGGATGAAAGCGAATGTTGCCCCCTTGTTCAAAACAAAAGGTAGTAAGGACAGTTCGGGTTATTATAGACCCGTGAGCCTTACGTCTGTGGTTGGAAAAGATTCTTGGAGATAGGATCTACGGGCATTTAGAGAATCATGGTCTGATCAGGTACAGTCAGGATGTCTTTGCGAAGGGCTGATCGTGTCTAACAAGCCTGATAGAGTTCTTTGAGGAGGTGACCGGACACATAGATGAGGGTAGTGCAGTGGATGTCATCTACTGGATTTTAGTAAGGCATTTGACAAGGTACCACACAGTAGGCTTATTCAGAAAGGCCAGGTGGATTCAGAATTGGCTTGCCTGCAGAAGGCAGAGGGTCGTGGTGGAGGGAGTACATTCAGATTGAAGGGTTGTGACTAGTAGTTTCCCACAAGAATCTGGGACCTCTGCTTTTCATGGTTTTTATCAGCGACCTGGATATGGGGGTGAAAGGGTGGGTTGGCAAGTTTTCAGACGACACAAATGTCGGTGGTGTTGTGAATGAGTAGAGGATTGTCTAAGACTGCAGAGAAACATTGATAGGATGCAGAAGTAGGCTGAAAAGAGGCAGTTGGAGTTCAACACAGAGAAGTGTGAGGTGGTACAGCTTGGAAGGACAAACACCAAGGCAAAGTAGAAAGTAACTGGCAGGAGACATGTTAGTGTGGAGGAGCAGTGGGATCTGGGGTTATATGTACACGGATCCCTGAAAGTTGCTTCACAGGTAGATAGCGTAGTTAAGAAAGCTTATGGGGTGTTAGCTTTCATAAGTCGAGGGACAGAGTTTAGGAGTCGCGGGGTAATGATGCAGCTCTATAAAACTCTGTTTAGGCCAAACTTGGAGTACAGTGTCCAGTTCTGGTCGCCTCACTATGGGCAGGATGTGGAAGCATTGGAAAGGGTACAGAGCAGATTTACCAGAATGCGGCCAGTTTTAGAGAGTATGCATTATGATCAGAGATTAAGGGAGCTAGTGCTTTACTCTCTGGAGAGGGGGAGGATGAGACATGATAGAGGTATACAAGATATTAAGAGGAATAGATAGAGTGACAGCCAGCGCCTCTTCCCCAGGGCACCACTGCTCAATATATGAGGACATGGCTTTAAGGTAAGGGGTGGAAAGTTCAAGCGATATTAGAGGAAGATTAGAGGATTTTACTCAGAGAGTGGTTGGTGCATGGAATGCGCTGCCTGAGTCAGTGGTGGAGACAGATGCACTAGTGAAATTTAAGAGACTACTAGACAAGTATATGGAGGAATTTAAGGTGGAGGATTATGTGGGAGGCAGGGTTAAGGGTCGGCACAACATTGTGGGCCGAAGGGCCTGTACTGTGCTGTATTGGTCTATGTTCTATGTTCTTAAACTGCAGGGAGAATTCTATCATATTGTGGTAACTGGCTTCCAATGTTTCCTTTCATTACACAACACCCAATCCAGAATGCGTTTGCTCTCGTGTGCTCAACCACAAGTTGATCATAAAAGCCATCTTGCATGATTTCTGCAAATTCCCCCTCTTGGGATTTAGCCTCAAACGCATTTTTTCATCCTACCTGCATATTGAAATTCCCCTAGAATATTGCAGCCGCAACATTTCCCTTTTTACACAATCCATTAACGCAATAGTCAAATCCAGGAATGCAGAACCAGGATAGCATTGTTCATTATCGCGGACATTCATGGAAAGAGAGGGACAACACAGGAGCGCAGAAGCCTGCCCACCTGCCACAGACAGCAACACAGCGACAGGCCGCTCACACATTCCTTCTCCGGCAGCAATCAAAAGGAAATGGTTCGGTGATGAACTCTCGCCTCGATATCACAATCCTCCTCATTTTTCCGTATATTCTACCTGCTCTCCGTCACAGCTTCACTATAGATTACATCTACTTGTATACGAACGACCTCCTTTAGCCTTATTACCCGGGTTTACACCCTTCTGCCAAATTACTTCCAAACCCCACTCCCAACAATTTTACAAACCTGCTTAGAAGGATACTGATCCCTGGAGTTTAGTTGGTGTGAGGGTGGTAGATCTGTGCAATTTGTTGCCACGAGCGGCTGTGGAGGCCAAGTCATTGGGTGTATTTAAGGCAGAGATACATAGGTTCTTGATTAGCCAGGACATCAAATGGTATGGGGTGAAAGCAGGGGAGCGTGTGGAGTGACTGTATGAGGTGAAACAGCCCATGATTGAATGGCGGAGCAAACACAATGGGCTGAACAGCCTACTTCTGCTCCTATAGGTTATGTTGTTATGGTCCAGTTGGGTGCAACCCGTGTCTTTTTCACAGGTCTTACGTTCCCTGGAAGAGATCCCAAAGTTCGAGAAGTCTGAAATACTACCCCTTTCCCATCTCCTCAGCTACGCATCCATTTGCCAAATCATCCTACTCTCGCCCTCACTGCAACATGGCACAGGCAGGAATCCAGAGGTCACTACCTGGACGTCACGGGTAGCTTTCTGTTGTAAACTCTAACTTCTCTCTTCAGGACCTACTCCCTTTTCATATGCATGTCACTGCTACCAAACACAAAGTGCACTGCAGATGCTGTGGTCAAATCAAGACGTACAAACAAGCTGGATGAACTCAGCAGGTTGGGCAGCATCCGTTGAAACAAGCAGTCAACGTTTCGGGTCGAGACCCTTCGTCAGGACTAAAGAAGGAAGGGGCAGGGGCCCTGTAAAGAAGGTGGGGAGAGGGTGGAAACCGATCAGAGGAAAGATCAAGGGGTGGGGAAGGGGAAGCAGGGACAGGCAGGAGAGGTGAAGAAGGAATCTAAGGGGAAAGTACTATGGGTAGTAGAAGGCAGTCATGATAGGTGATAGGCAACTAGAAGAGGAAACAGCGTGAAGGTGGGATGATAGAAGGGAGAGGGAGGGAGTTACCAGAAGTTGGAGAATTCGATGTTCATACCCAAAATAAGAAGGTCAGAATATAAGAAGATGTTCTTTAAAAAACCTCGCGCTGTGTTACCAACAAGCGACCTCTAGGCAGGGCAGTCACGGTAAAGAACATCTGCGTTTGTTATTAGGCCGGTCTTGAAACGTTGACTATTTATTCCCTTCCAAAGCTGCTGTCTGACCTGCTGAATTCCTCCTACATCTTGTATGAGTTCCTCATGACTTACAGCATCTTTGATAATGTAATAATTTGAACCTCGATCTGCAGAAGCTCTTGTGCAAAGTTCAAGTTCAAAGTTCATTTATTTTTGTCCAGCCACGTCAACATATCCAGCATGTTCTCGCAGGTATTCACAGTAGAACAGTGATAGACAATAGAATCAATCGAAAAGCTACGCACCAAGACTGAGAGACAACTAAAGTGCAAAGGAAGACAAGCAGCAAATGCATCAATAAAAAACACACAGGCCAGCAATAAGTAAATAAATAACACACATAGCAAGAGTGGTAATGTCCTTGAACGTGAGTCCATTGATGACAGAATGGTATCAGTGTTGTGGTGAGTGAAGTTACCCACACTGAGTCCGAGTCTGATGGTTGAAGCGTGATAACTTGGTGCTGTGGGACATCCAACTCCAGTACCTCGATCCTGATGGCAGCAGTGAGAAGAGGGCATGGCATGGATGGTGGCGTTGGGCTTAGGTTTTCTATCTTTATGAGTTGATACGTTAAGTTCTCGAGTCGGGAAGTTATTTTGCAATGCGATCCATGTCCCTCCATTTCCTACATATTCCTGTCCGTATCTGAAACCTCTTACATGTCGCTATCGTAAATGCTTCTACCGCTTCCTAAGGCAGTGACACGCACTGACTACTCTCAACGTCAAGAAATAATCTCTCCCCGTACATCTTTACACTTACCCTCCATGTCACCGTATATCTGCGATTCTAATGTTGGACATTTGGAACACAGGAGAAAGATGCTGACTGTCTACGCCGTCTGTGTCTCTCCAGTTTTATAAAATTTGATCAGAGTTCCCCTCAGACCACTAACCACTGAGGAAATCAGGCTCCCCATCGAAACCTTCCTCCCCAATCAAGCCCTCCTGTCCTGCTTAATCACATTTTGCCCGACCGTGTGGTGTCCGAAACTGCACACGGTGATCCAAGTGCAAACAAATTATTAATCTGAAGAGCTGTAACACGATGTTCCAAAACTTCCGATGCCATTTTGATGAAGGCAGACACGCAACGCATCTCCTTCACGACATGGTCTGCATGGCACGGAACAGAGGTACGTCCATTTAGAATAGAAATGAGAAGTGATTTATTTAGCTTGCACATAGCGAATCTTGGTATACATTGACACAGTCGGTTGTTTGGTGGAACAATTCTGCAAACGCTCAGTTTTGTCGGACTTGTTGAAATCATGAGACTGTCAGGAACGCAATCAATTTTAGCTGTGAAAATTCACCGAGCTGATGCTGTCGTCTGAAGCACTGCAGACACAGAAAAGGCAAGACGGCGACGAAGCAGTCCCCACAAAAAAAAGGCTCAGCGCAGATTCCATCTAGCTTGAACGTGCTTCATTTTGTTTGTTCACCTGTTACTGGCAATGTTATAATTGATCGGGAGCTGACGGAGATTGGGTTTGTTCACAAAATGAAATGAATAATGTTAAAAAAATGTTCAACGATTCAACCATTCCACTGAAAAGAATTGGTAAAAACGTCAAATGAATGTTCTACTAATTCCTCTTGAAGTGCTAAATATAACAGACAACGAATCAGTGCATGCAGGCATTTGGGACAATCTGTACAGCTGATCGCTGCTTCAGGTGGAAAATGGGATATTCCACAATTTACAACATCGTCAGAATTTACTACCCGGTTCTTGCAGCACTCGGTGTTCCAGGTAATGTTATACCTTTGTATTCCGCTCGGGGATCCGATTTTGATGGCCAAGGTGCAGATGATGTCCAGCGCCTTTTTCTGTGATTGGACGATGAAAAGAAACCTTCCCCCTTTTTTAGATTCTAAATGTAATCCGCGTTGATTTAACGGTTTAATTTTCGATAGGATTATGACTGGTGTTTGGTATATTT
Organism: Hypanus sabinus; assembly: GCF_030144855.1. Lineage (NCBI taxonomy): Eukaryota > Metazoa > Chordata > Chondrichthyes > Myliobatiformes > Dasyatidae > Hypanus > Hypanus sabinus. The sequence continues at coordinate 12,624,171 of NC_082736.1, forward strand.
ATATTTATGAATGTAATATTAACTCAAGCAACCAAAGCATGAGAGTTTACTGTAAGGGCGAGGAAACTCGATAACCTTCAAGTGCTGATTGATTTCCAAAGACTCATCAGTTATTGCCATCTCTCTCCAGGTTAATTAGATTCTTATTCTGCTGTTGTCACAAACTGAGGGAATTAAAAATATATCGCCTTTGAGATCCATGCTGTTTACGTTTTAATGTTAAAGTAATGCGTAAGGTATGTTGTGTTATTCAGTGAAATTTAAAAAACGGGAATATCGATTCACAGTCTTATAATTGGAATGAAATTGCATAAAACGTGGCCAAATGCGGCTGACCAGCAAGCATTACTCGCGTTTTTTTTTCCGTCTTCCCAGACAGCGCAGAAAATGCAATCATACAAATGAAATATGCTTTTTTAGAATCCTCCCTCTGTCAATTATTGACCTCTTTCTCCCAACAAAAATAGGTTTGCCTTCAAACCAATGGCTGCGGTCACCACTCCAGTACTTTGTCCATTCCAGCGCGACCGTCTGCTGAAGTGAGGAGTGTAATGTGTGCCCGATTGTAATAACCATCCCGTTTTTAGCTGCTCCTTTCTCCTTTTTGTCACCGATCGAACAGATTATTTATTGAATATGTACTCAGCCATTACTTTCTAATTCATATCGATTTTCTATGCGACTGTGCATGACCAACGATTGTTTCACTGATTAAGCTTGTCTCGGGAAAGCTCTCAATCGGCAAGTGTGGCGGAGCACCCTTCGTGCGGCGCCGGACATTCAGGACAACTCGCTGCCATCTACGTTCTTTTGGACGGAGCGCGCTGAGTGTGACATCTCAACTTATCCGTGACCATCTGTCAGTCTCTCACCCGTTAGCTTGAGAGCCGTTTCACATCTTGTGAAATTAGAAGGCTTCCACTGCCGTCTCCAAATATCTCAAGATTTGTAATGAGAAACATTCAAGATCGTTTCATCGTTGAGGTTGCTAAATAATTGCATTTTAAATGGTAGCCAATTAAACAAACTCTTTTAAAGAAGTAGAATTACGTCATACCGTCTGAAAATAAAACCAGTCCGTCCGTTACCTGTGCCGTAGTCCACATGACACCATACTATTCGGGATAGCTCTTAATAACCTCGCCTTACTGGACAGGCATCCGGCCCTTTGTTCACTACTTAACGGTGCCGCCTGGGTGCGCTCTGCTGTCACTTCTGGATGTGAAACTGGCGAGATCTAATTTGGAAATTCTAAAATAGAATGAGCTTGATCGGGGCATCCACATCCCATCTCGTTAGCGCAAATTCACTGCTACCCTGATTCCAGTCCATGACCCGAATGGCCATTACGCACTGAAGGCAATTAAAATTACACTAATGATTCTGCGGTAACTAATAGTAATTGTTTTTTCGTTACAACTTATTTCAGTTAATTTAACGGCGATTGTGATTCTCACCCGCGGGAAGTGCGGGCTGTCCTAATGCATCACTCTCTACCTTGTGGCCATGGCGAGAGCCGATCTGACGGTGGTCATCGTTTCTATTATATTATAGAGGATAAATTATATATATTTGTTTGCTAATTTCTTGCTTGTAACTCCGGCGTGTTCTCTACTACCAGTCCTCAGTCTCGCAACCTGGGACTGTTCCGTTTGGTTAACGGTTGCTTTCACTTCTGATCGCTGCGTCGCCATCTGCTGTCCGAAGCTGCGGAACCGATATTGCACCGAGAGAACAGCGACTATGGTGGTGGCAACAGTGAGTGCAGCGAGTTGTGCCAAAGCGGTTCCAATTTACTTCTCAATAGATCGATGGCGTTGTGTCCCCGTATATGAATACTTCACATCACCCCTGCGGAAAGACTACCAGGTATTTGAAAGCATCACAACGCTGGTATTACCAATCTGTTTAATTCTGCTCTTTAATGTTTTAACCGTCAACCGGATCATAGCGACAAATGGAGTTCGCCGGACACTGCGGAAAAGCAGTGAAAATCGTGAAGATCCGGAGGTGGCAAACCGAAGAAAATCAATGATTCTGTTGTTCGCTGTTTCAGCCAATTTTATATTATTCTGGACCCCCTTTCTCATATTTTCTATGAACTGTCAAATCGAAAACTATTTCTATACAGATAGATACTTAAGCAAACAGACCTATATCCTGCAGGTATGTGGGTATATGTTGCCTCCTCTCATTACCTGTACCAACACCTGTATCTATGGACTGACACAGAGAAAATTTAGGGAGGAACTGAAGATTGGTGCGAAGTACCTGTTTGTAGCAATGGAGGAGGTTTGCAAACAAAATTTAAACGCAATTATTCATTTTTGTGTAACTCTCTGGTAAAGCTTTAACTGCTGATGTAATGGTCTTTCTGTAGAAGCACTGCGATTGTAATGTTTTTTGTGTAGCAGCAGTGTTTCGGTTATGTCTAGAGATAATGGGGGGCGATGGAATGTGCGCCGTTCAATGAAGAAAGTGTTTTCTCTCTTGTTGCGTGCTCGAGTCAGAGGTGATCTGGGTCTTTGCTTCGGCGGGAGATGAAAAGAGAATACGCCAGCGAGCAGCGTACGTAGACAGACAGACAGAGTGGACTTGGAGTGGGGCCGGGAGGCGACGAAACCCGGGGAAATCGATGAGGGACCAACGAGAGGGAAACGGTGATCTCCAACTTGTGCACATTGGACTGTTTCATTAACATCGATCCTTTTCTTTGTGTTTTTCCCTACTAACCATTCAGTGAAACTGAGAATTATAAAGCTGGATCGTTTAATTGCATGTGGTGTACTCTCTGTTATTTCGTGATACTGATTTGTAACGGTGAAGAGATCACGCAGCATCCACACAAACAAAAGGTTTTGCTCGTCAGATTTCACACACTTGGCGTTGCCGGAGACTGCCTTCCCCAGAGTAACGCCGTCGGTTACATTCGTAACTTAAAAACAATTATTTGAAATGGTATTTGATTTGAGCTTCAAGGGCTGTTGTTTCGGGATCTCACTGTACAAAGGATTAGCGGTGATGAAGCAACAGGGATTAACTGATCATCACTGAATCGAATATCATGAAATTCCAGACCACTATTTTTGATCAGAATAAGAACAGGGATTAATTTGATTAGCACTGTGATCACACTGTTGACAAAGTCTGCACATGGTATTCAAACATAGATAATATATAAAAATAAATATTCGTATCAGCCTAAGATTATCATCTTCTATCTCTACTTCTACGCCATATTTGCTTCAGATGATTATCTCTGAATGCCAACATCGGAAGGTAACGTCAAAATAATAACTGAAGAATGATTTGGCCATTCTTCCGTGCACACTGAGATGTCCGTGCCAGACTGATGGGGAATAGCGAAGTCACAAGGGTTCCTTTGTAATTTATTTTGTTATTGAAGTTCATCATCAGACATTTCCATAAGATGTATTTGAGACATTGTACGTATATATCATATAATCATATATGTCACAAATCTCCGCATAGTATTTATCTGAGGAATACGCTTATAGAAAAGGGTGGAAAGTAAAAAAAAAACAAGCAAAAGGAAAAAAATCATGTACAAATAGGGAGTGATCGTTTTTACAAGATTTTCATTGATTTGTGAGAATAAAATCAGGCCTATGAGGCATTATGTAGTTAAACCATTTTCCCTGTATGAAACAAATTGTTCCAACTTATGATTAAGAGATGGTGTTATCTTCTCCATTTTGTAAATGCCCATTGTAATTTCCATCCATGCATTTAAAGTTGTGCTCTCCTGTGATAACCATTTCCTAGTAAGAGTCTTTCTACCAGCCACAAACAGTATATTCATCAAATATTTATTACTTTTCAACCAATCTTGAGGTATATATCCAAACTATATGGTCTTACTCTCCAAGGGTATTTCGCATTTAAAGATGTCTTGTAGGGCATTTCTATCCCCCTCCAATGGCAGTCCGAAAAAAAATGATAATGATTTGCATTTTGATTTCCACAATTTCTGCAGCAAACAGGGAGGTTACTATCATAATCGGATTTCTGAGAGCTTTTAATAAAATATCTTATCAGGATTTTCCATCCAAACTCCCTCCACTTCTGTGAACTGGTACACTTCCATTGATACCTCCATATTATTGTCCATTCTTCCTCAGATATAATTATCCCTCCTTTCTTCTCCCATTTTGTTTTAGTGTATGAAGTCGAATATGTTTTAAGATTTGACAACCCCTTCTACATGCTGAATTATCTGAATTATATCTGAATTATATGCTTTTCTAAATAGCTCTATCAAGAACGTACATGCCTTGGTTCCATTTTTAAGCGTCTTAATAAGATGTTGTCTCATCTGTAAATACCAATAAAATCTTGTTTATTTTTTTCTATTAAGGTTTCTCTTCAAGCATTTCAAAACTGAACAGAGTTTCTTCTTTTATTATGTTGCAAAGAACTGTTATTCCTTTAGCTGTCCAGTCCTTAAATCTGGCATCCAATCTATTTGGTGTAAAATCAGAGTCATATGCACACCATTTAAGAATTGCAATATCTCCCTCTAGATTATATTCTTTTATAGTAGTTTTCCATATTTTAAGAGTCAATTTCACCCATGGGTTATCAATAGTATTCATGTACCTTTGCAGGTTATTATCAACCAAAATTGCTTGTATGGCGATGGGAAGTACCCGCTCCTCAATGTTTTTCCACTGAGCGTCATATGATGGGTTACACCAACATATCACAACTCTCAACTGTGCTGCAAAATAATAATCTCTAAGAGACGGTATGCCCCATCCCCCCTTTTCCTTTGCTAATTGCAAAGTTTTGAGACGAACTCTAGGCCTTTTACCCTGCCAAATATACCTTGATAACATCTTGTTCCATTCATTGAATTGATTTTGATTAATCTCTATTGGTAGGGTCTGAAAGAGATATATAAGTCTGGGTAGTATATTCATTTTAATAGACTCAATCCTTGAACTGAGACTGGAAAAAGGAATCAAGTTCCATCTTGCCATATCTTCCTGAATTTTTTTATATGAAGGGTGATACTTACATTCTGATAATCTTGCCAAATCTTTTGGCATAATGGTGCCCAAATGTTTGAAAGACTCGTTTTCCATGTCCAGAGATATCTGCTTTCAATTTCCCTTGGTGGGTATGGTAATATGAAAGTAATTGGGTTTTATCTACGTTGATCTTGTATCCTGATAATTGACCATATTGTTCAAAGGATTCCCCTGATATCTTCATTTTTCTGATGCATTGAGCTAATGGTTTCAGATATAATGCGAAGAGTAGTGGTGACCATGCACAACCCTGTCTCGTGCTCCTTTCTAGGGTAAGACTATTTGATAAATATCCATTGATTTAATCCTAGCAATAGAGTTGTAATATAATGTCTGTATAGTTTTAATAATTGTGTCTTGGAAACCAGATCTGTGTAAAAGTCTGTGAAGAAAAATCCAATTAACCGAATAAAATGCCTTTTCACCGTACACGCTTATCACTATTGCTTCGATTATATTTTCCTCTATATAATGCGTAATGTGAAGTGTCCTTCGTAAATTGTCTTGTGTTTGGCGTTGTCGTATAAAACCTGTCTGATCGTTACGTTTCAGTATGGGTAGAAACTCCACTAATTGCTTGGCCATGATGAAGAAAAATAATCTATAATCTACATTAAGAACGGATATTGTTCTAAATGACCCGCGTTCCATTTTACCCTTGCCTTCTTTCGGTATTGCTGAGATTATCGCTTCCTTCTAACTGGTTTGCAATTGTGCCTTTTTAGACCCCAGTTCAGTGTGGGGAATAAAACAGGAATTAACTGATTTTCAAATTCTTTGTACCACTCTGCCGTATACCCATCTGATCCTGGTGACTTGCTTAATTTAAGCCTACGAATTGCAGCTTTTAATTCAACTTCAGTTATATCAGTAGTCATCGTTCTATTTTGTTCTTCGCTTAAAGTGGGTAACTCTGTAGAATGCAAGAAGGTGTAAATTTAGGTTATGCTTCCCTCTGGAACTTTAGAATATAGACTTTTAGCTTTTTTTTATTATTTTCGTTCTTGGGTCCCTAATTCTATGAATTGGATTTTCTGGTATCTTTTTTTTTCAGTTTCCAGGCCAGTATTTCCACAGATTTCGATCCACTTTCATGATGTCTCTGTTTCAGAAACAATTTTTTTCTGATTTCTTGCGTAGCCAAATTATTTATTTCATTCCTAATAGCTTTCATTTCCCCCAATGTATGCTGTGCCAAATTTAATTTGTTTCTCTTGTTCCTTCAGCCTATTTTGTAATTCCTCTAATGATCTATTCCTTATTTTTTTATATGAAGATATCGCTATATTCTTTCCTCTTAAGACAGCCTTCAGCGTATCCCATAAAATGGGAGATGAAACCTCTCCATTATCATTAAATTCTAAGTAGAGACCAATTTCTTTTTTAATGTGTACCTTAAAGTACGGATCATTGAGTAGACTTGAATTTAGCTTCCAAATAGTAGTGTTTGGTTGCGGGTCAAAATAATCAACTGATGAATATATTGCTGCATGGTCACTTACATCTATTGTCCCAATTCCACAGGTGTTTATTTGTCTTTGTCTTTTTTTAATGTTATGAAATAGTCTATTCTTGTATATACGAAATGGGGAGCAGAATAATGAGTGTAATCCCTTCTGTCGGGGAAAAGGTCCATCCATATATCAATTAAACCAACATCCTCAAAAAGTGTATTAACTTTCTTATGATAGGTTTTTCTATTGGAAAACTCTAAGTTTGGTTGCAATTGTAAATTTAAGTCTCCCCCACTGTTACGTATTCAGGCAGCAATAAATATATGAGTTAGGCAAGGGTTTATATAACAAATAGCACGTTTATTAAACACTGAAAACAAACCCTACAAAAGTAAGCAATCACTAACGTAACCGGAAATCAGCTGCTGTGCGGCAGCTTGAACAGTTCTTAAAGCGATGTTGTAAAATCAGTTCTTTAAAGTAGTATTGCCAAAAGTTCGAAATGCTCACAGTCCATTTAAGGGAGAGACTTTTTAAGACGATTTAAATTCTCTTTCACGTCGTTTTGCTTCGATTCCCGTCGTCGAACTTTTCCCACGAAGAATTTACGAAACGTAACGGCTTAAAGGCACTGACCTTTCCTTTATCACTGTCCTCAATGTTTTCTGCTATCCCGCAGAGATTAACACGAGAACAGCCAACGAAATCCTTCCGAATAAGGATTAAACAAGGTCGAACCCAACGTAACTCCCGAACTCCGATCTTCTCTCTCCACTGATTCTCAACTAGCAGTCTTGTAAAGAAACTGCTGGCAATGACCTTTTAAACTTTAGGCATTAGATAAAACTTCATCTTTCAACTAAACTGCGTCATCACATTAAATCACGCAGTGGCATGAAGTCGACATGGCAAATCCAGCCACGAAATGCCCCTCCTCACAGGGTGGGGTCTTCCTTTTATACCCTGTAAAAAAAACCTGTTGCATGATCTCTACTGGCGGGAACATGACGTCACTCCACCATCACAAGACCATTACCTCGTCCAGTATAGCTTCAACCCCAGTCATGTGACAAGGGTACCACTGTCATGTGTCACGAGTACGTAACAACCCTCACAACAGGAGACCTTCTGTTTCCGCTACCATAATATCAGTAATTTTCTGAAAGTAACCAATATCATTTCCCGGGAGTGCGTATATATTCAATACAGTAACTGAATTTCGGTCTATACTCCCCCTTTCCAGAATGTACCTGCCCTCTTTATCTCCAATTTCGAATACTTCTTCAAAATTTAGCTTACTTGAGATAGGAATAACAACTCCTCTCCAATGTCCTGATTTATATGAGAAGAAAAAAAAATATTGAAGCCCATTCTCTTTAGTTTTCTATGCTCATTATCACATATGAGTTTCCTCTAAATATATTAAATGGGCCTCTTCTTTTTTCATTTTGGATAAAATTATCTTACGTTTGATTGGATTTAATACCCTATTTACATTAAACGAAATGAATCTTACCTGGTCCTTAGCCATCTGTATTTACCTGTCAATGTATCATTGAAATTAGCATAAAACTTAATCGATCTACTCCCTGAACAAATAAGAACCAAGAAACGCAAGTAATAACAATAAATGGCAAAAAATGTGTGATTCCAAGGCTGAGGTCTCTGGTACATGACACATTGTTGAGCGAGAGGAAATGTCTAGCTGTGGGGACTAAACCCTCCTACTTGTGAGTTGATGGCCCGCATTGCAGTATTCATGAAAGTCAGTGACCAAAGTGACCAAATCCAGTACACACAGAAAAAATTTCCCTGTGTACTATTCATGTGTATATATATATATATACATACATAAATACATACACATACATATACACATGCATATATATATATGTGTGTGTGCGTGTGTGTGTGTGTGTGTGTATGTATGTGTGTGTGTGTGTGTGTGTGTGTGTATATATATATATATATATATATATATATATATATATATATATATATACATACATACATACATACATACATACATAAATACATACACATACATATATATATTCTCCATTTTGGTGGGAAAAAGGAGTAATTGAGTGAATAAAGAAGAATAAATAAGTAATATAAAATTCACATTATAATAAGTATTTTTCGAGATTGGTATATCACCGTCTACTTTTGCTTCAGTTTAACTTCTCAACATTTTAAAAGTTAGCCAAACTTCTGGAGGGGGCTCTTCTGGAGGGGGTGAGGACTGTCTTTGGAAAACTCCCAGTCTCTTCTGATATACTTCCCTTGGCCTCCTCCCGTCTCCTGCCTCCTCGATTCTCGCACTATTTCCCAAGCAAACCGGGATAATTCCTCCACCAGGCTTTCCCTCGGTTTGATCACGCTGCCGGGCAACCCTCTGGCCTTCATGTCTATAGTCGCCTCTTCCACTGTCTGATACAGTTGGATCCCATCTCGATAAAATAATCGAAGTTTAGCAGGGTACGGAGTTTGAAATCTAATCCTTTTTTGCTTTAGTATTCGCTTGAGTTCAGAATATTCTTTACGTTTCTGCAGGACTGCGGCGGTGGGGGGAGGTTATCTTGGTCGAAATATGTTAATTTATCTTCTAAAAACACCCTCTTCTTACCCTAGTCCCTTCGTAGGATCTCCGCCTTGGTCCTGTATCGAAAGAATTTGATTATTATAGAGCGTGGCTTATCTGCTCTGTCTCGGGTAAGCTTCGGGACGAGCGCACGATGCGCTCTCTCGATTTCCAACTCCATAGTCGAGGGAAGCTCCAGCGCGTCCAGCAGCAACTTTCCGACAAACTCCGTCATAGACATGCCCTCTGCTCCTTCGGGAACATAGTATATTCTGATATTTTTCCGCCGTGATCTTCCCTCCAGGTCAAGCAGTTTACCTTCTTGTTGGTTTAATATTTTTATCGTCTTACTTAGTATCCGTTTCACGTTTTGAACGCGAAGTTTCACCTTCTCAATTCGAGTCCCTGCCACCGCTATTTTTAGATTAATGCTGGCGAGCTCTGCCTTAATATCACGGAGCTGCTGCTCTAATTCTTTCCGGAACTCCCGTATCTCTTTCAGGATTTCGAAGATATTCGCCTCTTCGTCTGAGCGAGGCCCAGCGTCCGCCTCGCTGGCACGCGGTCGGATAACAGAGCCACTCGCTGCACTCCTCTTGGCCGCAGGCTCCGCACTGTCGCTTTTTTATTTCCATTCTTTTTCCCCATTCTTGTTCAAATACTTTCGAAAAATACTATATTTGACGGGTTAACGTGTCTTAATATGCAGTTTTCCGAAGGAGCTAGTGCCTTAAGCTGCCATTCTCGACGATGACGTGACGGGAACCCCTCTCCTAATTCTCACTCTTTCGAATGAATGTCGGGAATAACGGAGGATGGTATCACCGTTCTGCATTTATGTATTTGACCATGTATATGTAGACCATGTGAAAAGGGCAATTTTGTGATTACAACAGTTATGGGGGATTTCAATATGCAGGAAGAATGAGAAAATCCGGTTGGTGTTGAATCCAAGAGAAGGAATTTGCAGAATGCCTCCGAGATGGCTTTTTAGAGCAGCTTGTCGGTCAGCCCACTAGAGAAAAGGCAATTCTGGACTGGGTGTTGTGTAACTAAAGGAACCCTTGGAAACCAGTTAGCATGATATGATAAAAGGAGAAGCTAAAATCAGATATACCATGATTACGGTGGTGTAAAGTGAACTACAGAGGCTTGCGAGAGGGATTGGCCGGAATTGATCAGAAGAGGACACCAGAAAGGATGAAGGGCTAACGGCAATGGCTGGTATTTCACGGGAAAATTCGGCATGTGCAGGAAAAACACATCCCAAAGATGAATACGTATTCTAATGGATGAGGTAACCGTGGCAATAAAAATGGAAGTTTAGTAAGTATTCTCATAAAAAAGAGGGCTTGTCATATAGCATAAATTAATGGGAAGGCAGAGGATTGAGAAGCATTTGAAATCCAACAGAAGAAAACTAAAAAGCCATAGGAGAGAAATAAGGGAAGGTGTGTGTGTGTGTGTGTGTTTATAAAGAGTAAAAGAGAGACGAGAATGGATATCGGACCGTTGGAAATGACGTTGTCAAAGTAGTGATGGGGATGGGGTCGAAGAAACGGCAGATGAACTTAATTCGAATTTTGCGTCAGTATTCACTGTATAGCATAAATTAATGGGTAGGCAGAGGAGGGGGAAGCATTTGAAATCAAACAGAAGAAAACTAGAAGGCCAGGGTAGAGGAAAGATGAAATATTAGGTAAAGCTAGCTAGTAACAGAAAAGAGCATACAAAACGATTATATACAAGAGAAATGAGAGAGAGAGAGAGAGAGAGAGAGAGAGAGAGAGTGAGAGAGAGAGAGAGAGTGAGAGAGAGAGAGATAGAGAGAGAGTGAGAGAGAGAGTGAGAGAGAGAGAAAGAGAGAGAGAGATAGAGAGTGAGAGAGAGAAAGAGAGAGAGAGAGAGATAGAGAGAGAGAGTGAGAGAGAGAGAGGGGGAGAGAGAGAGAGAGAGTGAGAGAGAGATAGAGAGAGAGAGTGAGAGAGAGTGAGAGAGAGAGAGAAAGAGTGAGAGAGATAGAGAGTGAGAGAGAGAGAAAGAGAGAGAGAGAGATAGAGAGTGAGAGAGAGAGAGACAGAGAGAGATAGAGAGAGAGAGTGAGAGAGAGAGAGAGAGAGAGAGAGGGAGAGAGAGAGAGAGTGAGAGAGAGAGATAGAGAGAGAGAGTGAGAGAGAGAGAGAGAGAGAGAGAGAGAGAGAGAGAGAGAGAGAGAGAGAGAGATGAGAGAGAGAGGTTGTGGAGTTGATCTCCCAGGTTACTGCCAAGGAGACCCGGTTACCCACTCTGAGCATGAGTCCGTGGCGCAGAAGGGGAAGAAGGGGAAGAGAGGCGCATTAACGATTAGGAGACATAATAATCAGAGGGGACAGGAGATTCATGCATGGGACTCCGGATGGAATATTACCTCCCGGGTGGCAGAATCAGAGACGTCTCGGATCACGTACACATGGACTCGGGGGAATGGAATTTTGGAATTTGACCTCCACTCTTTAAAAAGGGAGTAAGGAAAAAGAAGGAAATTATTGGCTGGTTAGTCGAGCTTCAGTTTTTCGGAAAGTATCGGATGATGATGTCTCGAGGTACTTGGAGACTAATGATAAAATAATTAACATTAATAATTGATCATTAATGATAAAATAAGTCAACACGACTTTTCTCAGGAGAAATCTGGCCCAGAAAATCTGTTAGAATCCTTCGAGGAAGTAATAAGCAGGGTGGACAAAGCAGAGGCGGTGGATGTTATGAAAATGGATTTTTCGAAAGCATTTGATCAGGTGCCACACATGAGGCTGCTTAAGAAGATAAAATCCTATTTCATTGTAAAAAACGTATTGGGATGGATAGCGGAATGGCTTACAAGCAGGAAGAAGCGATTGAGGGTGAACGGATCCTTCTCTGGCTGGAAGCCAGTGAATAGAGGTGTTCCTGGGGAGTCACCATTGAGGCAAATACTTTTCACATTGTTTGCCAATAATTTGGATAATGGAATTGACGGCTCTGTAGCGGATGGTATGAAGATGGGTGGAGGGGTAGGCAGTGATGATGGAGGAATGCGATTACAGGAGACTTAGACAACTTGGAAGAATAAGCAAAAGAGTGGCAGGTGTAATACAGTATTCGGACTACAACGGGAAATAGAAAAGCATTGTCAAAAGGGCAATGTGGTGACCGACGTCGGAGATTTGAACATGCAGTTAGATGAGGAAAATCAGGCTGGTAATGGATCCCAAGAGAGCGATTTCCTGTGTGATAACTTCTTCAGACCAGTTTCTCGTAGAGACTACTTGGGGATCAGCTATACCAGATTGTGAGTTTTATAATGACCCCGAGGGGATTATGGAACTGAGGGTAAAGGGATCCTTAGCAGGTAGTGATCACATTAAAATTGAGTTCAAATTGAAATTTGACAGGGTGAAAGTAAACTAATGTAGCAGCGTATCGCAGCGTTAATGAAATCACAGTAATATGACAGAGGGGTTGGTAAAAGCAAACTGGAAGGAAATGCTGTCAGGGACGACAGTACATGGGTTTATAGGGGGGAAATGAGGAAGGTGCATGATGGGTTATTCCAAAAGTGAAGAAATACTCAAATGGCAAAATATTATAACCGGAACTGGCAAGAGAATTCAGAATTCAGTAGAACAAGGCAAATATCTGCGGGAATATAGTGGACCGGGAATCTTTTAAAACCCTGCAGAAAGCAACTAAACATGTTGATATTAGAAAGAGGAGATGTTGGAGTTGATAAAATACATTAGGACGGATAGGTCCCCGGGGCCTGACGGAATATTCCCCAGGCTGCTCCACGAGGCGGGGGAAGAGATTGCTGAGCGTCCGGCTAGGATTTTTTTGTCCAGGGGAATATACGGAGGACTGGAGGGAGGCGATTCCTGTCCCCCTGTTCAAAAAAAGGTAGTAGGGTTAGTCCGGGTAATTATAGACCAGTGAGCCTTACATCTGTGGTGGAAAAGCTGTTTGAAAAGATACTTAGAGATAAGATCTGTGGGCATTTAGAGAATCATGGTCTGATCAGGAACAGTCAAGATGGCCTTGTGAAGGGAAGATCATGCCTAACAAGCCTGATAGAGTTATTCGAATAGGTAACCAGGCAGTAGTGCAGTGGGTACCCAGATACCAGTACCCAGATAGGGTAGTGCAGTGGATGTGATCTAAATGTTTTGTATAAGGTTCCACACGGTAGGCTTATTCAGAAAGTCAGAAGACATTTTATCCAGGGAAGATTGGCCAGGTGGATTCAGAATTGGCTTGCCTGCAGAAAGCAGAGGGTCGTATTGGAGGGAATATATTCGGATTGCAACGTTGTGGCTAGTGGTGTCCCACAAGGATCGTTTCTGGGCCCCCTACTTTTTGTGATTTTTATTAACGACCTGGATGAGAGGGTAGAAGGGTGGGTTGGCAAGTTTGCAGACGACTAAAGGTTGGTGGTGTTGTGGATAGTGTAGAGGATTGTCGAAGATTGTAGAGAGTCATTGATAGGATGCAGGAGTGGACTGACAAGTGGCAGATGGAGTTCAACCCGGAGAAGTGTGAGGTGGTACACTTCGGAAGGACAAACTGCAAGGCAGAGTCCAAAGTAAATGGCAGGATACTTGATAATGTGGAGAAACAGAGGGATCTGGGGTTACTTTTCCGCAGATCCCTGAACGTTGCCTCACACGTAGGTATTGTAGTTCATGAAGCTTATGGGGTGTTAGCTTTTATAAGTCGAGGCATAGAGTTTAAGAGTCGTAAGGTAATGATGCAGCTCTATAAAACTCTGGTTTGGCCACACTTGGAGCACTGTGTCCAATTCTGGTCGCTTCACTGCAGGAAGGATGTGGAAGCATTGGAAAGGGTACAGAGGTGATTTACCAGGATGCTGCCAGGTTTAGAGAGTATGCATTATGATCAGAGATTAAGGGAGCTAGGGCTTTACTCTCTGGAGAGAAGGAGGATGAGAGGAGACATGACAGAGGTGTACAAGATATTAAGAGGAACAGATAGAGTGGACGGACAGCGCCTCTTCCCCAGGGTACCACTGCTCAATACGTGAGGACATGACTTTAAGTTAAGGGGTAGGAAGTTCAAGGGGGATATAAGAGGAAGGTTTTTTACTCAGAGAGAATTTGGTGCGTGGAATGCACTGCCTGAGTCAGTGGTGGAGGCAGATACACTAGTGAAACTTAAGAGACTACTAGACAGGTATATCGAGGAATTTGAAGTGGGGGGATATATGGGAGGCAGGTTTTAAGGGTCGGCACAAAATTGTGGGCTGAAGGGCCAGTTCTGTGCTGTACTATTCTAAGTTCTACGTTCTGTTTATCTGCGGGAAGATCGCGGACTTCGAAGTTTTTAAAAACCTGCAGAAAGCAATTAAAGATCATCGGGAGGAATTAGTGAAATATGACAGCAAGTTAGCAAATAAAATTAAGGTGGACAGATATAAGATAAAGGTGGATAGAAAAAGCCTCCATGGAAAATAAAAGAGATGAGAGTGGATACAGGATCGCTAGAAAGTGAGGTCAGGAAATAATAACAGGGGATCAGGAGATGGCAGATGAGCTAAATGAGTATTTTGCTTCAGTTCTCACTGTGGAGGACACTGGCAGTGTGCGAGTGTTGAAGGGTATGAGGTGAAAGAAGTGAGTACTGTTACTACCATAAGGGAGATGCTGCCCAAAAACCATGTAGACATTAAGAAACTGGATGTGCTTGTGCTTTTGAAAAATAGTATGTTCAATAGGTCGCCGGGACCGAACGTGATATAACCCAGGATATTGTGAGAAGCGAGGCGGGGGCTCTGGCGATGAACGTTGCATCATCATTTTGGACGCAAGAAGTACCAGAGGATTGAAAAGTTGCAAATGTTGTTCCGTTCTTTAAGGAAGGGAGTAGGGATAACCCAGGAAATTGCAGACCAGTGGGTCTCACTTCAGTGGTGGGCAAGTTGTTGGAGAAGATCCTGAGAGGCAGGATTTGTGAGCATTTGGAGAGACATAGACTGATTAGGGTTAGTCAGCATGGCTTTGTCCAGGGCGGGTCGTGCCTTACCAGCCTATTTGAATTCTGTGAGAAGGTAACAAAACGGATTGATGAAAGCAGAGCAGTGGATGTCGTGTATATGGATTTCAGAAAGGCATTTGATAAGTTTCCTCATGCGAGACGAATTCAGAAAGTAATATGCCATGGGATCCAAGGAGACCTTGCTTTGTGGATCCAGAATTGACTTGTCCACAAAAGGCAGAAGGTGGTTGTAGATAATGCGAATTCTGCATGGAGGTCTGTAACCAATGGTGCTCTATGGAGATCTATTCTGGGAACCCCTTGTCGTTGTAATTTTTATAAATAACCTGGTTGAGGAAGTAGAGGAGTGGGTTAGTAAGTTTGTAGGTAACACAAAAGTTGGGATGTTGTGGATAGTCTGGTGGATTGTCAGAGGTTGCAGTGGGGCAACGATAGGATGCCGAACTGGGCTAAGAAGTGACAGATGGAGTTCAACACAGAAAAATGTGATCTGATTGAGTTAAGGAGGTCAAACTCGAAACCAGATTTGGCAGTGTAGAGGATCAGCGAGACCCGGGGTTCCCTACCCATAGGACATTCACAGCTACTGCGGAGATGGGCAGTGCTGTTAAGAAGGCATATGGTGTGATGGCCTTCACGAACCGACGGATTCAGTTCAAGGGCCGTCAGGTAATGTTGCAACAGAGCAAGCCCTTAGTCAGACCACACTTGTTCAGTTATGCACCTCATTACAGGACGGATGTGCTGCTGAGGATTTATAAGACACTGGCGAGTCCTCACCTTGAATACTGTAAACAGTTTAAACCCGTCATCTGAGAAACGATGTGCTGCCGTGGAGAGGCTCTACACGTGGTTTACAAGGATGATTGCAGGAAGGAAAGTGTTATCATCCGAGGAACGCCGGATGGCTCTGGGTCTGTACTCGCTGGCATTTAGAAGGATGAGGGATGTTATGTACCACCAGCAGCAATAGGTCACAAATGAGTCCGGTTTAAATGTTAAAACCACTTCCTTTATTAGTATCTACTCCAAATGTTGAAACTTAAGCGAAATAAACAGAAGTTAACGGTTTGTGCCTGTATGTGTGTATGTATAGGTAGCTCCCAAACTATCAAGCTTTGGAAGAATTCTTAAAATCTTAAAATGGCAAAGTAGAAAGGTTCAGTAATCCTAGGAATAAGTGATGGGAGAGATTTGTAAAACCGCGTTAAAATGTAGAGAGAAGGCAATTACGAAGTATTCCACAGTTTCCACGCTGCGTAAACGTAATAACAGTCGCTGAACATCTTATCCGTCGAATCGTTCCGAAATCCACGTAGAAGTAGGTGACATGTCACGGAAATATCCTTTCCTCTAAGTGGTTACCACATGACACACCCGAATCCAGGTAAGGGTTAACAACAGTCGTCCCAAAGAATACTGCAACACAATCCACGTATGGATTATAGGAAGCGACAGTCACACATCCAATGCACGGTGCCGTTAATCAACCCGAAACTTTGGCATGGGAAAGTAACGCACTTTACCCATTAGTGTAGCGACCTGTTGCTGCTCGCAATCCAAAACCCTTTCTCACTCTCTCCCCTTTCTTTCTGAGAGTCTCGGTGATCCGTCGCAGCTTGTCATACTGACGTCATAGTCCCGCCTGGTCCAAGCGTCTCTTAAGGTGACAATCCACAGTGAATGAAACCTGCGGTCACGTAACAGGGGGACTCATTCAAACCTTTCCAATGTAGAAAGGCCAAGACAGAGGAGATGTGGAAAGGATGTTTCCCATGGCTGGAGAGCCGAGGACAAGGAGGCACAGCCTCCGGGTAGAAGAGCACTGCTTCAAAACAGAGCTGCGGAGAAAATTATTTAGTCAAATTATTTTGCCACGTGCAGCTATGGAGGCCAGGTCATTGGATGTATTTGAGGCATAGCTTGGTAGGTCCTTGATTGGATATGACATCAAAGGTTACAGGGAGAAGGCCAGCAACTGGAATTGAGGGAAAGATGAGGAAAAAATGATCAGCCACGATTGAATGGCGGAGCAGACTCGATGGACCAGAAAGCCACAACCTTTTAATTGTCCTATGCAGTCTTATCCATAAGACCATAAGAATAGGAGCAGAATTAGGCCTTCTGGTCCATCGAGTCTGTTCCGCCGTTCTATCATAGCTGAGCATTTTGTATCCATCTTTCACTCAATTCCAGCTTTGAATGGCCCCTGGGCATGGACCCCAAGGTCTCGCTGATCCTCCACACTGGAAAATCTGGTTTCAAGTTTGTCCTTATGAACTGAATCATTCCACATTTATCTGGGTTGAATTCCATCTGCCACTTCTCAGCCCAATTCTGCATTCTATTGTTGTTCTGCTCTAACCGCTGACTACCCTCCAGACTATCCACAACATCCGAACTTCGGTGTGATCTACAAACCTACTAAACCACTCTTCTACTTCCTCATCCAGGTTGTTTATAAAAATTGCAAGGGGTCCCCGACGAGATCCTGTAGAACACCATTGGTCACCGACCTCCATGAGGAATTCGAATTATCTACAACCACACTTTGCCTTCTGTGGGCAGGGCAAATCAATTCTGGATCCACCAAGCAAGGTCTCCTTGGATCCCGGTGCATATTACTTTCCGAGTGAGACTCGCATGGGGAACCTTATCAAATGCCAAGCTGAAATTCATATACACTACATCCACTGCTCTGCCTGCATCAATCCGTTTTGTTACGTCCTCACAGAATTCAATTTGGCGCGTAAGGCACGAACTGCCCTTGACAAAGCCCTGCTGACTAACCCTAATCAGTCCATGTCTCTCCAAATGCTCACAAATCCTGCCTCTCAGGATCTTCTCCAACAACTTGCTCACTACTGAAGTGACACTCACTGGTCTGTAATTTCCTGGCTTATCTCTACTCCCTTCTTTGAACAGCGGAACAACATTTGCAAACTTTCAATCATCTGTTACTTCTTCCGTCCCAAATGATGATGAAAAGTTTAACGCCAGAGGCTCCCTCCTCGCTTCTCACAGTAGCCTGGGTTATATCACGTTCGGTCCCGGCGATTTATTTAACATACTGTTTTTCAAAAGCACCAGCACATCCAGTTTCTTAATGCCTACATGGTTTTTGGGCAGCATCTCCCTTATGGTAGTAACAGTACTCACTTCTTTAACCTCATACCCTTCAACACCTCCACACTGCCAGTGTCCTCCACAGTGAGAACTGAAGCAAAATACTCATTTAGCTCCTCTGCCATCTCCTGGATCCCCTGTTATTATTTCCTGACCTCAGTCTCTAACGGTCTTGTATCCACTCTCATCTCTTTTATTTTTCATGGTGGCTTATTCTATTCACCGTTATAATGTTTCTGTTCACCTTGATTTTATCTGCTAACTTGCTTTCATATTTCACTCTTTCGTCCCGATGATCTTTAGTTGGTTTTTGCAGATTTTTAAAAGTTTTACAGTCCACGATCTTCCCGCAGATATTTGTCTTCTTCGACGTCCTCTCTGTTGCTGTCACATTAGCTCTGAATTCCCTTGACAGCTCCGGTTACAATATTTTGCCATTTGAATATTTCTTCATTTTTGAAATATACCTATCCTGCGCCTTCTTCATTTCCCCCTTTATAAAATATACTATCATCCCTCACAGCATCTCCTTCCAATTTGCTTTTACCAACTCCTTTCCCATATCACTGCAATTTCATTCACGCCACTGATACACTGCTACATTTGACTTTATTTTCACCCTGTGAAAATTCAATTTGAACTCAATCTTCATGTGATCACTACTTCCTAAGGGTTCCTTTACCTCAAGTTCCATAATCGCCTCTGGGTCATTATAAAACACATAATCTGGAAAAGCTTATCCCAAGTAGTCTCCACGAGAAACTGGTCTGAGAAGCTCTGATAGGAAATCACTCTCTTGAGATTCATTACCAACCTGATTTTTCTCATCTAACTGCATGTTAAAATCTCCCACGACGATCATCACATTTCCCTTTTGACAATCCTTTCCTATTTCCCGTTGTAGTCCCAAAATTTAAGAGACTACCTGACAGGTATATGGAGGAAATGAAGGTGGATGGTTATACGGGAGGCAGGGTTTAATGGACGGCAGAACATTGTGGGCCGAATGGCCTGTACTGTGCTTTGTTCTCTTTGTCCTTTGTTAATGCCACCACCATCTTTAACACTACCACAGTTAGAAACCTAAGGTGTAGTTCCTCTGGTCCGGGTGGGTTATTTACCTTTGGGTCTTTCAGCTTTTTGAGCACCTGCTCTGCTCTAACAGTAACTGCAGCCTCCTGACTGCCTTCACTCAGTACAACATCAGGCATTCTGTCTTCCACAGTGAAGGCTGACGTAAAATACTCATCCAGTTCATCAACCATCTCCTCGTCCCCCGTTATTTCTCCTGCCTCATTTTCTTGCGGTCTTATATCCACTCTCATTTCCCATTTATTTTTAACATACTGGGGAAAAAACTTGTATCACCGACTTTGATAGTACTTGCCAGCTTGCCTTCATATTTCGTCTTTTCCCTCCTAA
The DNA here is from genome assembly GCF_030144855.1 of Hypanus sabinus. NCBI lineage: Eukaryota > Metazoa > Chordata > Chondrichthyes > Myliobatiformes > Dasyatidae > Hypanus > Hypanus sabinus. The sequence continues at coordinate 12,643,838 of NC_082736.1, forward strand.
TGATTTTCCTGTTGCTCTCTGCAGGTTTTTAAAAACTTCCCAGTCCTCTGTCTTCCCACTAATTGTGCTTTGTTGTATCCGCTTTCTTTTGCCTTCACAGTAGCTTTGATTTCCCTTGTCAGCCACGGTTATATTATTTTACCCTCCGAGTATATCTTCAGTTTTGGTATACTCATGCCCTGTACTTCCGTTACTTTCCCCAGGAGCGCACGCCATTGCTGTTCTGCTGACATCCCTGCAAGCAGCTCCTTCTAATTTACTTTGGCCATCTTCTCTCTCATCCGACCGAAATTTCGCTTATTCCACTGAAATACTGCCACGTCAAACCTCCCTATCAAATTTCAAGTTGAGCACGATCACATTGTGATCACTGGTTCCTCAGGGTTCGTTTGTCGTAAGCTCACTAATTGCCTCAGGTTCATTACATAATACTGATACGGTACAGCTGACTCCCGTGTAGGTTATTTGTGATGTGTTCTTTGTTTGGACAAAACATTCAGGGTTCGGACAGTGGAGTCTGCATATGCCCTGAGTTATTCAAGTTGATCGATTATTTAAACCAAGAGTCATAAATATCTGGCTCTCACTTGCTGGGAAGATGGCAATTAATGGATCTTGGCTTGGAGCAGGGCCAGTAAAAAAGATGAGAAAGGTCACACATAAGTTCTGTAATCTTTGACAGCCTGCCACACGATCCACAACATCCCAAACCTTCATGTTTTCAGCAAAATACCCTCCACTTCCTCATCCAGGTCATTTATAAAAATCACAAAGGGTAGGGGTTCCGAAACAGATCCCTGAAGCACACCACTGGTAGCGGCCTCCGTGCAGAATAAGACCCGTCTACAACCGCTCTTTGCCTTCTGTTGTGGGCAAGTCAGTTCTGGATCAATAAAGCAATATCCCTGTGGATCCCATGCCTCCTAACTTTCTCAATAAGCCTTGTATGGGGTACCTTATCAATTGCCTTGCTGAAATCCATGTACATTACATCTACAGCTCTGCCTTCATCAATGAGTTTCGTCACATCCTCAGAAAACTCAATAAGGCTCGTAAGGAACGACTTGCCTTTGCCAAAGCCATGCCAACTCTTCCTAATCATATTATGCCTCCTTGAGAACAACTGCTCCCAATTTATTCTCCCAGGTCCCGGCCTAAAAGCATCATATTTCTTCCTCCCCAATTTAATACTCTCTCAAATTGTGCGCTCCTATCCAATCTACCGCTATGGTAAATGAGGTGGAGTTGTAATCACTAGGTCGGAAACTCTCTCCCACCGTGGGATCTTGTACCTGACCAGGTTCACTTCCAATTCCCTGAAGAAATACTGCCTCTCATCTAGTTGGCCTATCTACATATTGCTTCAATATTATCATTTTCTGTAGCTGTTTTTACGGCATTTTTGCTTTAGGTTATTTTATCAGAATGTATACCCGGACGGAAAAGTCAATATGATAATTGTAGAATGATTGGATGCTTTACCCCTCACAGTGAGATGGTCGGGAATAACGAAGTATCAAGGGTTCCTTTATACTTACCAGTCAGGAACGTGAGGTGATCAGCTGGGGCTTGGTCATTGCACTAAGGAAATGCTGACGCCTTTGATTTAAATTAATGCGAGCTGCTCGTCTGCTGTTATGTTTTGGTAATAAAAACTAGGAATATGCTACTTTGAACTTATTCATCAGACCATAAGATATAGGAGCAGAAAAAGGCCACTTGGCCCATTACCTAATCAGTCAACGTCCTTCCGCAGCCTCCCTACCCCCTCAAAGCTACCTGCCCCTCCATATATCGTCAGATAATTTGCAAACATTGCAAGTAAACCATCAATCCCCCCCATCCAAACCATTGACATAACGTAAAAAACCGGTTCCAACATAGCCCCCTCTGGAACCCCACTAGTCACCCGCAGGCGAGCAGAAAATGCTCCTTTTTTCCACATCAGCTATTGGTTTATCCGTGCTAGAAACAAGGGATTGTAGACTGTTAAACAGCTGCATCTGTGTCGCTTCTCACCTGCATTCTGAAAATCCAAGTGGACAACATCAATCGATTCTCAGTTATCCATACTGCTTGTTATTTTTTCAAAGAGTTCCAAAGCATTTATCAGGCAACATTTTCCCTTGAGGGCAATGCTGACTATTGCCTACTTTCTGATATGACTCCAAGTTCCCTGAGACCTCATCCTTAATAATCGTCTTCAACATCTTCCTAACCACTGAAGTCATACTAGCTTATGGATAGTTTCTTGCTGTCGCTCTCCCTTCTTGAAGAGTGGAATGACATTTGTGATTCTTGAAAGACCAATAGGTAGGTTTAACAGGGACATTTAACATCAGAAAAATGTACAAAATATACATACTGAAATACTTTTTCTTCGCAAACATCCACATAAACTGAGGTGTGGCCCAAAGAATGATTGACAGGTAAACGTTAGAACCCAGAAGCATCCACAGCTCCCCCCTCCTATTCACAGGCAGCAGCAAGGCCACGACCCCCTTCCTCACCAGCAAAAAATAAGCACTGACGCCCTCCACCGAGCACTCAAGCGTGCGGCAAAGTATCAATAGAGACACAGACTTGCAGTGTCTTCCTCATCACTCATGCTTCCCTGATCTTTTCAGCCACGCCAGGTGAATATGTAACTTTGACAAAAGGTTTTAATGAGGATTCACCCCGCTATCCTTCTACAGTCCAGCGAGTACAGGCCATCAAACGTTCCTCATATGATAGCCCTATCATTACTGGAATCATCATTGTGAACCTCCAATGCCAGCATGTCTTTGCCTAGATGAGGAGCCCAAACGGTTCACAATACTCAAGGCGAGGCGTCATCAGTGCCTTATAAAGCCTCAGCACCAAATCCCTGCAGTTACATTCCAGAGCTCTTGACATAAATTCTAACATTGCACTTGCCTTCTTCACCACCGACTCAACCTGCAAGTTGACCTGTAGGCAGTTTTGTCGATGTGTCCCAATTCTTTTTGCATCTCAGATTGTTTGGATTTTCTCCCTGTACAGAGAATAATCTGCACATTTATTTCTTCAGGCAATCTATATGACCATGCAGTGTCCAGCAGGACATTTCATTTGCCACTTACTTGCCCACTCTCCTAATCTTCCAAAGTCATTCTGAAACCGTCCCGTTCCTCAAACTACCTGGTCCTCCACTACTCTTCATATAATCTGCAAACTTGTCAACAATCCGTGTATTCTTTCATCCAAATTATCGATGCGCATCACAAAAAGAATTACCCCAACAGCGACCCCTGCGGGTCATCACTAGTCACTGCCATCGGACCAGAAAAGGATCACTTTTCCCCCACTGGCTGGCGCCTAACAATCAGCCAACGTACTAACCATGCTAGTAACTTTCCTGTTAAGAACCAAGGGCTCTTAACATGGTTACCAGACTCATGTCTGGCGCCTTGTCGAAGGCCTCCTGAAAATTGAAATATGCAACATGCTCTGCATCCCCTTTCTCTTTCCTACTCTAAGCACCTGGAAGAATTCCGACAACTTGGTCAGGCAAGATTTTCCCTTAAGTAAACGATGTTGTTTTTGTCCATCTTCTCCTCTGTCACCAAGTATTCCAAACTCTCATCCTTAACAATTGACTCCAAGTATCTCCCTTGTTCCCTCCTTCAGAACCCGATGGTGCAGCTCAGCTGCTCCGGCTGATATATGCACCGTTCGGTCGTTCACCTTTCTGAGCACCTTCTCGCTTGTAATAGCAATTGCACTGGCTTCTCTTCCCTCACGCCCTTCCATATCTGGCACACTGCGAGTGTCTAACACAGTGAAAACTGATGCAAAACACTCATTTAGTGCATCTGCCACATCTTGTCCTCCGTTATCAGTTTTCCGACCTCATTTTCTAGCAGTCCCATATCCACTTTCATCTCTCTTTTACTTATTGTACTTGAAAAAAGCCTTTTCTATTCTATTTGATATTTCTTGCCAGCTTGCTTTCATAGTTTATGTTTTCCCTTCGAATGACTTTTAGGTGACTTCTGCAGAGTTTTTTTAATTCCTTTTATTGAATTTTCAAATAGGTTACAGAAAGAAAAAAAATATCAACCCTTCCCCCTCCCCTGAACCCCTCCCCCCAACATATCCCTGTAGAAAAAAAAGAAGAAAGAAAGAAAGAAAGAAAGAAAGAAAGAAAGAAAGAAAGAAAGAAAGAAAGAAAGAAAGAAAGAAAGAAAGAAAGAAAGAAAGAAAGAAAGAAAGAAAGAAAGAAAGAAAGAAAGAAAGAAAGAAGGAAAGAAAGAAAGAAAGAAAGAAAGAAAGAAAGAAAGAAAGAAAGAAAGAAAGAAAGAAAGAAAGAAAGAAAGAAAGAAAGAAAGAAAGAAAGAAAGAAAGAAAGAAAGAAAGAAAGAAAGAAAGAAAGAAAGAAAGAAAGAAAGAAAGAAAGAAAGAAAGAATGAATGCCTGGATTTCGGAAGATCCCCACATGCTCCATGGAGTTCATAATATTTTTAATATGTATATTTATTTATTTCCCCAGATAACCAATAATTTTATTTTCGGAGCACCTATATATATAATCCTACTTTTTTGTAAATAAGGGCGCCAAATTTTCAGAAATATTTCATATTTATCTTTTAAATTATAAGTATTTTTTTCAAGTGGAATACAGCTAAAAATGTCATTCTTCCGAAGATCTACACTTAAGTAAGAATCCGATTTCCAAGTAACTGCAATAGCCTTTTTGGCTACTGCCAATGAAATTTTTATGAATTCCTCCTGACATTTATTCAATTTGGATTTTGATTTTATCCCTTCAATATCGCCTAATAAAAATAATATTGGATTGCGTGGAAGTTGTATTCTAATAATTTGTTCCAGTCAAACTCTTAAATTTATCCAAAAAGGTTGAATTTTAGAATAAGACCAAGTAGAGTGTAAAAAAGTACCAATCTCTTGATTACATCGAAAACGTTGTTTAATCAATTTATTTGTTGTGGTGTAATATATATTTGATGTAAAAAGTTATATTGTACTAATCTTAGTTGAACATTTATTGTGTTTGTCATTCTGTCAAGACATCATCTTGACCAACTTGTTTCATCAATTTTAATATTCAAATCATTTTCCCATTTTTGTCTTGACTTATGAATTCCTTGTTTAATTGCCTGTTTTTTAATCAAATTATACATACCAGAAATATTTTTTTTAATTTTTCCTTTATGAGTTAAAGTTTCTATTTCATTAGGTTTCAGCAATAACATTGTTTGACCCAGTTTCTCTCTTAAATAAGCCCTTAATTGGAAATAACAGAAAAGAGTGTTATTTGATATTTTATATTTATTCTTTAATTGGTCAAATGACATTAATATACCTCCTTCAAAACAATCTCCTAAATATCTAATCCCTTCGTGAAACCAGTTATATAAAAGTTGATTGTCCATTGTAAAAGGAATAAGTTTAATTTGAATTAAAGGTCTCTTTGCTAATAAAGATTTCTTTATCTGATCATCAACATTTATCTTATTCCATAAATCAATCAAATGTTTTAGTATAGGATATTCTTTCTTTTCCCGTATCCACTTCGAATCCCATTTATATTTAAACTCTTCTGGTATATTTTCTCCTATTTTGTCTAATTCTATTCTAATCCATGCCGGTTTATCTTCATCAAAAAAGATGCAATAAATCTAAGTTGATTTGCTTTGTAATAATTCTTAAAATTTGGTCATTGTAACCCTCCTACATCAAATTTCCATGTCAATTTTTCCAACGATATTCTTGACATCTTACTTTTCCAAAGGAATTTCCTCACACATTTATTTAACTCTTGAAAAAAATTTCTGCGACAATTGTATTGGTAATGTTTGGAATAAATATTGCAATCTAGGGAATATATTCATTTTTACAGCATTGACTCTACCTATTAATGTTATTGGTAACATCATCCATTTATCAAGATCCTCTTGATTTTTTTCAATAATGGCAAATAATTTAATTTATATAAATTCTTTATATCATTATCAACTCTTATACCTAAATACTTTATACCATTTATCGACCATCTAAATTGAGTTATTAATCGACATTGACTATAATCTCCTTTAGTAAGGGGTGAAATTTCACTTTTATCCCAATTTATTTTATACCCTGATATTTTCCCATATTCCTCCAATCCAGAAGATAATTTACGCAACGAATGCAATGAGTTAGTAAGATAAATCAAATCATCATCAGCAAATAAGTTAATCTTATATCCCTCCTGATTAACTCTGAAACCCATAATATCAGAGTCAGTTCTAATTAATTCAGCTAATGGTTCGATCGCCAACACAAATAAAGCAGGTGATAATGGACAACCTTGTCTAGTTGACCTTGGTAACTGAAATGATGTTGAAATCAGGCCATTTGTCACCACATTAGCTTTGGAGTCAATATTTTTAATCCATTTTATAAAAGATACTCCTAATCCATATTTTCCAATACCTTAATAAAAAAATCCCAAACCAATCTATCAAATGCTTTTTCTGCATCCAAAGCAACAGCCACACTCATTTCTTCCCTCTTTTGTGCCAAATGAATTATGCTAAGGAACCGAGTTACATTATCTGCCGATGGCCTATTTTTAATAAATCCTTTTTGGTCCATGTGTATTAATTTTGGTAAGTATTACCAAATACTAATAGATAAAATCTTTGCTATTATTTCATAGTCTGTGTTCAACAAAGAAGTAGGTCTATATTATGTTGGCTTTAAAAGATCTTTGTCTTTTTTTTGGCAATACTATTAAAATAGCAGTCGAAAAAGATTCTGGAAGTTTATGCGTTCTTTCCGCTTGGTATATTAGCTCCATAAAAGTAGGAATTAATAAATCTTTAAAGTCTTTGTAAAATTCGGGCGAAAAACCATTTTCTCCTGGAGATTTGTTACTCTGAAAGGAAACCCTAATACGAGGGGACGTCACGTGATGACGTAGGATCGAGGCGCGGATATCCAACTCTACCGTAAAAAAACTAATAAATTAACGTTTAAGTGAAGAAAAGTTAGTAAATATTTTCTAAAAACTACGTCTAAACTACTCGGGATTTTCTTCAGATATGCCTCCTAAACAGACAAAGAAAAAAACTTCTACTTTGAAGATAGTACAAGTTGAGCCGCCCACCATGAAGAAGCCTCGGACTTAAGTGCATCTTACCGCCGGCGATACAGAACAGAAATCAGCCGCAGCATCAATCGTCTCCAAGAAGGAACAACAGGAACTGTGCGTGCGCTCAGGAAAGGGCAAGCGCAAACATGAGCAATTTGAACTGCAAATCCCAGCTACAATTGGCAGCGGAAGTGAAAATGAACCCGCGGAGGATTTGGACACTCTAGAACATACAGATGAAGATGAGGAGGTAAAAGAAGAACAACAGGAAGCGGTTGGAGGTGGAAGATATTCTGGAGACATAAGAGAAGCTTTGGTGCAAATTATCCGTGAATTAAAAGAATTAAAAAAATAATAAAAGAAGATATTAAAAATATGAACGCTGTGTTTGATAAAATGGTGAAAGAAGCAGGAGAAAATGGACAAGAAAGTTAAAAACCTGGAAGAAATAACAGGAGACACTATTGAGAGAGTGAATAAAATGGAAGATAATATTCTTGCCTGGACTTCAGGAAGAAAACGACTGTTGGAAAAATAGACGTGCTTGAAAATTTTATTAGACGAAATAATATTAAAATTGTTGGTCTTAAAGAAGGGTTAGAGGGAGAGCTTCCAATAAAATTGTTTAAAAAATATCTCCCGGAAAATTTGGAAATGCAAGAGGGAACCCAGTTGATTGAAATCGAAAGGGTCCACAGAGCCTGAAGATCAAAACCCCAACCTGATCAAAACCCACGACCAAGCTTGATAAAATGCTTAAGATATCCAGACAAAGAAAAGATCCTGAAGGCAGCTGCCCAATATGCCAGAAAGAAAAATGTGCCATTGATGATAGAAGGGAAAGAAGTTCTTTTCTATACTGATATAAGTTATAACCTTTCGAAAAGAAAGAAGGAATTTAACCCAGCGAAAAAAGTTCTATGGGAAAAGGGTTATAAATTGATATTGCACCCCTCGGCAATACTGATATTTTTTTTGGATGACGAAAAGAGATTTTTTACTGATCATCGGGATGCAGAGGAGTTTGCACAAGAACTCCCAAATATTCACTAGACACAGTAAAGATTAAAAAGTGAAACAGATTACAGATTAAGACGGGGACACTGAGGTGAGTTGATGGACATTAAGGACAGAAGAATATTTAAATATACTTTTAATTATATGATACAGGGGAAGAAAGGTAACAATTTGAGAAATATTAATCGAGAGTAGTGATATTATTTTTCTTATTTTATATATACATTTTTCATGTTACGGGGGAGCTGGGGGAACTTCGGATCGATCGCTACGGGATTCATGTGTGTAATCACAGCGTTTGCCATCACCCGCACAACGGAAGGATGTAATGTGTTTTTTTTTTCAATCGCAACATTAGCACGGCTTTTTTTGTATTTTTTTCTTTATAATCTGTTTTTCTTTTATCTTTTTTTATTTGCCTGGATGATCGGAGGGGAGACACAAAGCAACATGGAGAATTTTTAAATAATTCCCCAAGGTACTATGAAGAGTTGAAATATTATGTATTACTATAGACCGGAGTAACCCCACTAAAAATAATGACTAATTTACTGATTTTTTTATGTTTTAATGTTAATGGGCTTAATGGACCGGTGAAAAAAAAAAGAATTTTAACATATATTAAGAAAATGGAAATAGATATAGCTTTTATACAAGAAACACGTTTAACAGAGATAGAACATCAGAAATTAAAGAGAGATTGGGTCGGAAGTGTTATAGCAGCTTCATTTAATTCAAAAGCGAAGGGAGTTGCAATTTTGGTCAACAAAACTTTACCAATTAAAATACAAAATGTATTAATTTATTCTGCGGGAACACATGTAATTATACATTTTCAAATCTTTTCAGAACTATGGTCTCTTATGAATATTTATGCTCCAAATGAAAACGATGTAGAATTTATACAGGAGGCTTTTTTGAATTTGGCTGACGCACATGATAAAATATTAATAGGTGGAAACTTTAACTTTTGTCTAGACCCAGTTTTAGATAGGTCAACAAAGGTTGGTACAAACCAAAAAGTAGCAAAATTAACTTTATCATTGATGAAAGATTTAAATTTGATTCATATATCGAGAACAATTAACCCAAAAGAAAGAGATCATTCATTTTATTCAAATAGACATAAAACTTATTCAAGGATAGATTTTTTCTTACTATCAGCGAATATTCAAGACAGTGAAAAATATGGAATATAAAGCAAGAATATTGTCAGACCATTCCCCCTTGATAATGACAACGATAATGATGGATAAGGAGGAATCGATTTACAGATGATTTAATTCAATATTATTAAAACGTCAAGATTTTTGTGATTTTATGAAAAAACTGATTCAGTTTTTTTTTCAGATACAAACTCACATTCAGTTGATGATAAATTTATAGTATGGGAAGCGATAAAGGCATATCTGAGAGGCCAGATAATAAGTTATACTTCTAAAATTAAGAAGGAATATATGGTAGAAATAGAACCATTGGAAAAATAAATTACAAAATTAGAAAAAGATCTCAAAGATATATGACGGAAGAAAAACAAAGACAACTTGTTAATAAGAAACTACAATATAATACACTTCAGACATACCGAACAGAAAAAAGCAATTATAAGAACTAAACAGAGATATTATGAACTAGGTGAAAGATCACACAAGATTCTTGATTGGCAGTTAAAAAAACAAGCTTCCAAAACGATAAATGCAATTAGAACAAGTGTAAATAAAAATACTTATAAACCTTTAGAAATCAATGAAACATTTAAAAAGTTTTATTCTGAATTGCATCAATCAGAATCACAAAATTATATTGTTGAGATAGAAAGGTTTTTATCACAAATAACTCTCCCGAAATTGAATTTGGAAGAACAGAAGGGATTAGATGTGCCTTTTACATTAAAAGAGGTCGGAGAAGCTCTTGGATAACTTCTGCAGGTTTGTAACCTGACTTACTGTTCGGGTCAAATTAGACCCGGTGAACATTTGTCAGCCGTAAAAACACCCAAAATGCCACTTTTTTAGCGGAAATTCGATGACCTCGCCTAAAGTGACCCAGAATACGCAAAAATGAAAATATTTAACAATATTATACATTTGCACAGGTGCTACAAACTTTTTGTACATTGAGGTTGTTCCGGGTCAAATTTGATCCGTAACTATTGAAATGGATTTTAGATCTCTGAAACATTAATCAAGGATTAATCACCCATTTATTAAAGTCAGATAGGCTTTTATACATTCCGAATAGATCTGGGGCTCAAAATTTGATAGAGACACTTGTTATAAGGGAATTCTTGGACCGTGTCAAATTTGATCCGGACCAAATGTGAAGGTATAGAGTATGAACAGTATGTAAGGATCAAAAGCTTCCCAATCCTCTATCTTCCCGCTCATTACTGCGTTGTTGTATGACCCCCCCCCCCCCCCGTTCAATAGGTATAGTTAATGTCAGAGAAATGTATACAATATCCATCTTGAAATTCTTTATCTTCGCAAACATCCAGGAAAACAGAGGAGCGCCCCCAAAGAATGAATGACAGTTAAACGTTAGAACCTCAAAGCTCCCCCCAGCTCCCCTCTCCCAAGCACAAGCAACGGCCCCCAAGCATCAGCCCCCCCCCCCCGAGAACTGAAGCGTGCAGCAAAACATCAATAAAGACTCAGACTTCCAGAACCCCAAAAACTACTTGTTCACTGGTAATTCGACATACCACAGGCTCTCCCTCTCCCTAATAAGGGGAAATGAGGTGTCCCCGTTTCACAGCGAGAGGGGAGAGATGATGTTAAAAGTCTGTTGCGTCGCTCTTTCCGAGCTCCGCGCCCAGCGAGTCCACCCCAGAAAGGTGCAGCTCTTTGGACACAAACCACCGGCAGCGAACCCGCTGCTGCCGATGTTCTGTGTTCTCCTGCGTCGCTTCAGCCAGGGGCACCGGCCTAGAATCAGCACGTCTCCAGACCGCGGAAATCCGGAACTCTGAAGGCGTGCTATTCTTCCAGGCTGCGTCTTCGGCATTTCAAAAAGGGCTGGTCGTGAGGCCCCGAGACCGTGTCCCATTCCTGAAAAGAACCGAAGTCAGACTGTAACTCCTGGTCAGGGTCTTCAATAAAACATTGAAAAGGGAAAACAGAGATACCAAAGATTGAAATAGAGCTTTTCAGGAAGATCCGAGCAAAGGAGTCGCTGTTTAGCGCCATCATGACTTCTCTCCGCCACTTCTTTTGATTGTACATTAGCTCTGACTTCCTTTGTCAGCCACGGTTGTACTATTTTACCACTTGAGAATTGATGTATTATATTATAATGTACATTATATTAAATATAATTGTATTCTAATTATTAAACAATTATTCTCTGTGTTTTATGTCATGCTGTATGTTCTTGAAACAAAATCTATGCGGTGGGCACACTGCCCCACCCCGTTCCGCTACTGATGAAGAGAAACATGCCGCCCACCTCCCTCACCATCTCCAGGACACAGCACAGAAGGATATCCGTTTACAGCAGAGACGAGGAGGGATTTTTTCTTTATGCCTGCGGGTGGTGAATTGTCACAGACGGTTCCTTGTGTGGGGCATTTCTGCAGGTGCTCAGATTTCTTGGACGTTGAAATAATAAGATATTTTCGAACACAATTAAATTTCTCTTTGAAAATTCAGCGAGCTGATCTTGTCACCTGAAGAACTACTGGCGCTGAAAAGTCAAGGCGGCAACGAAGCTGCCCCGGTCAAGGGAGACTGATCGCACATTTCCCCCACAGGGAACGCGCTTCATCTTGTTGCCCCTCCCGCTAATAGCAATGTTATAATCAATGGGTTACTGAAGGAGATTGTGTCGTTTTCCAAAAAAAAAGAGTATAATGATAAAAATATGTTTATCAATGGAAACATTGAGGAAAAGAATTGTACTGAACCTCTCCATTGAAAGTGATTGGTAAAAACATCAAATGAATGCGCCTCTTCTCCTTGAAGAGCTAAATATAATGGACAATGAGACTATGCGTAAAAATAGTTGACACTTTGTGTTTGTTCAGTGGTTTGTGTCCATTTAGACCATTGAGAATACTGAATGACTTAATTGTGGCTCCGACAGGTGTATAAGAACTCCTCGAGTCAGTACACGCGGGTAGTTGGGACAATCTATTCAACTGATCGTTGCTACAAGTAGAAAATGGGATATTCTGCAATTTACAACATTGTCAGAATTTACAGCCCGGTGCTTGCAGCACTCGGTGTTCCAGGTAATGTTATGCCTTTGGATTCAATTCACAGCATCGTAAGTTAACTGTACCTTGAAGCCCAGGGTGCATATGACCAGAGTGTACTTTTCTCTGTTAATGAAGTATTGAGATGCTTCCAGCGTATTTCAGGTTCTGAATGTAAACCGCATTGAATTTCGAATTTTTAAATAGATTAATTTTAGATGGGGATATGGGTGAGGAGTTTAATATATTTATATATATATATATATATATATATATTAATGTAATATTAACATAAGCACGTTGTACTATTGCTAACACTGCAGTATGCCAGAAATATTTCGGTACGGTTGCGAAATGCACAGACCGGAAAACAGTGAGCGGCTGACGTCTCATTGCTGTTTCTGTCAGGATTTTCTGAGAAGCCGTATTTTTGCAACTGGTGCTGACGGAGTCCTCGCGAAGGGTCAGGCATCATCTATGCAGACCCTTCGCGGGGAATTCGTCAGGACAGGTTGCAAAGATACGGCCTCTCCTGAAATCCCGACAGTGACAGCAATGAGTCGCCAGGCCCGCTCAGCGCTGAACCCGTTCTGTGCCGCGTTGCCACTCTCTGACCGCGGACAGTCCCAGCACAATTCCTCTCGTACGTGAAAATTTAGTGAATGTACGGGGAGACTCGACACCTCGAAGGGATTGTTTACATCCTAAAGTATGATCAGCTGTCCCCTCTCTCTTCACGTTAAATAGATGCTTTCTGTGCTCTCATCACAAACTGAGGGAATTAAAAAATAGACGCTCTCTGTGCGACCCTTCTGGATAGGTTGAAGATGCAAATTAGTACAGAAGCTCTGCAGTGTTATTCGGTGAAAGAAATACATGGTAATATCATTTCACGCCATTTTATAATTGTAATTAGATTGAATCAGATTGAGAATCAGGTTAATTATCACAAGGAGATTCCATTAAATGAGGCCAAATGTTGTTTAATCAGCAAGCATTTCTCTTTCTCATGGCCTCTCCCCGATGCGCTAGGAAAACGCAGTCACACAAATGAAAGGTGGGATTTAAGAGTTGTCTGTCTGTCAATCATTTACCTGTTTCTCCAAACATGAATAGTTTTCTCCTCAAACCAGTGTCTGCGGCCATTCCTCCATTATTTTTTTCCTTTCCAGCGCTACCGTCTCCTGAAGGGAGGGGTATACTGTTGACCTTTTGTATCAACCCTCCCGGTCAATAGCCGCTCATTTCTCATTTTCCCTTTACCCATTTAATTTATTATTTTTTGAATGAGTGAAACTTCATATTCGGGCAATACTTTCAAATTCATGTTGATTTTCCCTCAGCATGTACACGTCCCACGATTGTTTCACTGATTCTGGCAGTCTCGAGTAACCTCTTTTCAGTTCTCATGCGACACCCATTCGCAAGTTTGATGGCACTTTCTTCGTGGGGAGCCGAACATTGAGCACGCCTCGCTGGAATCTCCACTCTCCTGGACCTCTGAGTTTAAACTTGATGATCTGTCCGTCTTTGACCAGGCAGCCCTGAGAGCCGTTTCACTTCCTGTGTAGTTAGAATGCTTCCCCTGCCGTCTCCCAAAACCTCCACATTCACAATGAAATGCACTCATGACCTTTTTGTCGGTGTAATTTCGAAATAATTTTATTTTGAATGGAAGCCAATTAAGCAAACTCTTTTAGAGAGGTGTAATTACGACATAAGGTCTGATAACTAAACCAGTCTCTCAATTATGTATGCCGTTCTCGGCAAGATTATCCTTTTCGGGATAGCTCTTAATATCCTCGCCTAGCAGGGCTGGTATCCGGCCCTTTATTCACTACTCCACCTAGCCACATGAGGGCACTGTGCTGCCACCCTCCAGTTTTCCATTTGGTGCTTAATTTCTGTATGTGAAACAGGCGAGACCTCAATTGTACATTACAACTTAGAGTCTGATTGATCCACATCCCATCTCGGTCAGTGCCAATGGGCTGTCCTCTGACTCAAGACAATGTCCCGATCGACTATTACTCACACCACGTAATTAAAGTAACACGAATCATTCTGCGGTAGCTGATTATAATTGTTTGAACTATAACTTATTTCAGTTAATTTCGCGGCGATTGTGATCCTGTCCCAAAGGAAATGCGGTCTGTCCAAATGTATAACTCGCTACCTCGTGGCAATGGCGGCAGCCGATCTGATGGTGGTCGTCGTTGTTATCATATTAGAGAGGATAAATTATATCTATTTGTTTGCTGATTTCTTGTTGGTAACTCCGGCATGTTCTCTGCTACTTGTCCTGAGCCTCGCAATCTGGAAATGTTCCGTTTGGTTGACGGTAACTTTCACTCTCGATCGCTGTGTCGCCATCTGCTGTGAGAAGCTGCGGAACCGATATTGAACCGAGAGAACAGCGACTGTGGTGGTGGCAACAGTGAGTGCAGCGTGTTGTGCCCAGGCCATTCCGTTTTACTTCGCAGTGGATCGATGGCGTTGTGTTCCCGTAGCTGAATACTTCACCTCACCGCTGTGGAAAGCCTACGAGGTATTTGACAGCATCACAACACCGTTATTACCTATCAGTTTAATTCTGCTCTTTAATGTTTTCACCGTTAATCAGATTCTCGTGACAAATAGAGTTCGCCAGCAACTTTGAAAAAGCAGCGAAAATCGGAATGATCCCGAGGTGGCAAATCGGAGAAAGTCAATAATTCTGTTGTTCGCTCTTTCATCCAATATTATATTATTCTGGATGCTCTATGTCGTACATTCAATGATCTGGCAAGCCGAAAACTATTTCTACGCAGACAGATATCTCAGCAACCCGACCTATCTCGTACAGCAATGTGGGTTTATGTTGTCTTCTCTCAGTACCTGCACCAACACGTGTATCCACGGACTGGCACAGAGAAAATTCAGGGAGGAGCTGAAGAAATGAGTGAGGTACCTGTTTGTAGAAACGGGGAAAATTTGCAAATAAAATGCCAGTGTTATTGTTTCATCTTGCGTCACCAAGACAATTATTTGGAAGCGTGTTTGATTTGAGCTTCAAGTGACCGCAGATTTGGATACTCACTATGCATCCGATTAGCGTTAATCGGAAAAGTTATTGATCAGATTAAGCAACAGGTATTAAGTTATTACCATTACCATTAGATCAAAAAGCACAAGAGGGCTGATTCGCCCACTGACCGTGTAATCTCAACATAGCCTGACAGTGACACGCTCTTCATTCTCCCGGTCTTCGAAGTGCCAATAAGAAAGCCCAGATACACACAAGGCGAGAGAGAACCAGTAAATTAAACCCAAGATGGGACGACAGACACATCAGTGCTAAACTCGGGTGCAGTTCTGTTGAATGCCCAGTAAGCAGTGTCAATTTAACCCATGCAATTCCAGGCATACAGATGCCAGGTAATGATATTTTTAAAATATCATTACCCTCAGAATTACTGGCCTCTCATTATCTTAGTCCCTGGGAAAAACACAAGCAGTGTCTGAGCCGGACACTGTTGGGCCACTTCGGGAATTGTAAATTGTGTTTCAAGGCCCGAAACACCTGACGATCCGAGGATGCATTACTGACGATGTGTCCCAGTGCACACCCGGATCGTTGAAACAAGTGGTGTCGGACAACAATAATGACAGCCATGGGCCAGATTCACCTGGCTTCACCATACTAGCCACTCCGCCCTCGCAGTGCATACATCACCACTCAAAACTCTGCAGCCTAACATCTCCCAGCCAAACATATACATCCACCAGCCCAAAACTCAAACCTAATCCTAAAGTCATGAAGGGGTACACACGCCCACAAACCCTAGGCGCTCCCCGATTAACCCTCGCTTCAACCTGAAAATCCCAAAGTACACCCTGATTGACCCTTGCTAGACCCCCAGAGACCCGAAGCCCTCTGTCAGGAGGGGCGAATTTCAACAAGGGCAAGTGTTGGACCTGGTTAATGAAGGCGTGGGCCAGTTCAAAGTGGCTGGGTCGCGTGAAACTGAATCTCAAGTGACGAGTTCAAAAAGCACAAGAGGGCTGATTCGCCCACTGCCCGCATAATCTCAACCTAACCCAAATGTGAATCTCAAGTGACGAGAGCAAAAAGCACAAGAGGGCTGATTCGCCCACTGCCCGCATAATCTCAACCTAACTCAGCCAAACATATACATCTACCAGCCCAAAACTCAAACCTAATCCTAAAGTCCAGAAGGAGTACACACCCGCACAATCTCTAGGCACTTCCCGATTAACCCTAGCTTTAGCCCCACAAACCCTAAGCACACCCCGATTAACCCTTGCTAAGCCCCCTCAAACCGGATATCCTATGTCAAGAGGGGCAAGATTCAACAAAGGCAAGTGTTGGACCTGGTTAATGAAGGCGTGGGCCAGTTCAAAGTGGCAGGGTCGCGTGAAACTGAATCTCAAGTGACGAGATCAAAAAGCACAAGAGGGCTGATTCGCCCACTGTCCGCATAATCTCAACCTAACCCGAATGAGACAATAGACAATAGGTGCAGAAGTAGACCATTCGGCCCTTCGATCCTGCACCGCCATTTTGAGATCATGGCTGATCATCTGCACTTAAAGAAGTGAGTACTGTTTCTACCATTAGGAGATTCTGCCCAAAAAGCATATAGACATTAAGAAACTGGATGTGCTGGTGCATTTGAAAAACAAAAGCGTTAACCCTAACAAATCCTAGGCACTTCCCGATTAATCCTGGCTTCAGCCCCACAAACCCGAAGCACACCCCGATTAACCCTTATAAAACCCCCACCAACCCGGTGTCCTATGTCAAGGGGGGCAAGTTTCAACAAAGGCAAGTGTTGGACCTGCTCAATGAAGGGGTGGGTCAGATCAAGGTGGCAGGGTTGCATGAGACTGAATCACAAGTGACGAGATCAAAAAGCAGAAGAGGGCTGGTTCGCACACTGCCCGCATTCTCTCAACCTAAACCGTACCCGAATGTGAGGGGCTTAAAACTGATCACAATTTTCAACCTGAGGACTTACTAGTGTCGTATAAATCCTCAGCAGCACATCCCCCCGTAATGAGATGCTTAACTGAACAAGTGTGGTCTAACTAAGGGCTTATTTTGCCGTTGCATTAACTCACGGCTCCTGAACTCAATCCGACAGTTGATGAAGGCCAACACACCATGCGCCTTCTTAACAGCACTGCCAATCCCCACGGCAGCTTCGAATGTCCTATGTTCACGGTCCCCAAGATCTCGCTGATCCTCCACACTGGAAAATCTGGTTTCAAATTTGTCCTTATGAATGGAATCACTCCAGATTTATCAGGGCGGAATTCCATTTGCCACTTCTCAGCCCTGCTCAGCATTCTATTGATGTTCTGCTCTAACCGCTGACTACCCTCCAGACTATCCACAACATCCGAACTTCAGTGTGATCTACAAATCTACTAAACCACTCTTCTACTTTCTCATCCAGGTGCTTTATAAAAATTGCAAGGGGTCCCAGACGAGATCCCTGCAGAACACCATTGGTCACCGACCTCCATGAGGAATTCGAATTATCTACAACAACCCTTTGCCTTCGGTGGACAGGGCAAATCAATTCTGGATCCACCAAGCAAGGTCTCCTTGGATCCCAGTGCATATTACTTGCTGAATGAGCCTCGCATGGCTAACTTTATCAAATGCCAAACTGAAATTAATACACACTACATCCACTGCTCTGCCTGCATCAATCCGTTTTGTTACGTCCTCACAGAATTCAATTAGGCTGGTAAGGCACGACCTGCCCTTGACAAAGCCATGCTGACTAACCCTAATCAGTCTATGTCTCTCCAAATGCTCACAAATCCTGCCTCTCAGGATCTTCTCCAACAACTTGCTCACCACTGAAGTGACACTCACTGGTCTGTAATTTCCTGGCTTATCTCTACTCCCTTCCTTGAACAGCAGAACAACATTTGCAAACTTTCAATCATCTGGTACTTCTTCCGTCCCAAATGATGATGAAATGTTTAACGCCGGAGGCTCCCTCCTCGCTTCTCACAGTAGCCTGGATTATATCACGTTCGGTCCCGGCGATTTATTTAACTTACTGTTTTTCAAAAGCACCAGCACATCCAGTTTCTTAATGTCTACATGGTTTTTGGGCAGCATCTCCCTTATGGTAGTAACAGTACTCACTTCTTTAACCTCATACCCTTCAACACCTCCACACTGCCAGTGTCCTCCACAGTGAGAACTGAAGCAAAATACTCATTTAGCTCCTCTGCCATCTCCTGGATCCCCTGCTATTATTTCCTGACCTCACTCTTGAGCGGTCCTGTATCCACTCTCATCTCTTTTGTTTTACATGGTGGCTTATTCTATCCACCGTTATATTGTTTCTGTCCACCTTGACTTTATTTGCTAAATTGCTTTTATATTTCATTCTTTCGTCCCAATGATCTTTAGCTGCTTTTTGCAGATATTTAAAAGTTTTGCAGTCCGCGATGTTTTCCCGCAGATATTTGTCTTGTTCTACGTCCTCTCTGTTGTTGTCACATTAGCTCTGAATTCCCTTGACAGCTCCGGTTACAATATTTTGCAATTTGAATATTTCTCTTCATTTTTGGAATATACCTATCCTGCACCTTCCTCATTTCCCCCCTGTAAACCCATGTACTGTCACCCCTGACTGCATCTCCTTCCAATTTGCTTTTACCAACTCCTCTCTCGTACTACTGTAATTTCATTAACGCCGCTGATACACTGCTACGTTAGACTTTAGTTTCACCCTGTCAAATTTCTATTTGAACTCAATCTTCATGTGATCACTACTTCCTAAGGGTCCCTATAGTGTTCTCGCATAGGAGTAAAAGAACACTGAACTGAACCAGACAATGAAGCGGTCCCAGTAAGATTAACCGTTTACTGTTCACTCTTCCACATTAAAGTACGGTGAAAACTGTTGATAAAACAATAGAAAATATATACAGTATTTGTTTCCTTCTTGACATCACATTTACATCATAAATACTTACAAAAGTAAAACTACAGCAACTATCTTACATTAAAGTGCAACATACAGTCAGAATCTACCTACGCCATCGACTGGCTTTAAATACACTTCAACAAAAACTATCCGCAACTCTTTAAATAACAAAAAACATAAACTTTATCAACCGTCATTACTTTCAACAAAGTCAGCGTTAACATTTTTAAGTCAACTTATCGATTATCTCATGAACTTACGGCGTTGCTTCACTAATGTTTCTAGTGCGTAGAATGAAAACTTTTCTCGCGTTGATCCTGCACACACAAAACCCATCCTTCCCGTTTCTCCAAACCAGTATTTTCCCATAAGACGTGGCGTAACTGGGTGTGACGTCATCGCATGCCGCGAAATGTCACAGACAACGAATTTACTTTAATCAACCTTAACTTTAACTAGAAAACGATAACAAACGAATTACCAAAGCGAAAATATAATAAACTAAACAAATACCTTAAAGGCAACACAGAAGCCATCCTGCATAACCTCAAGCGAATAGTTAGACTTTACTTGCACCCTGTCAAATTTCAATTTCAACTCAATCTTCATGTGATCACTACCTCCTAAGGGTCCATTTACCCCAAGTTCCATAATCGCCTCTGGGTCATTATAAAACACGCAATCTGGAAAGGCTGATCCACGAGAAACTGGTCTGAGAAGCTCTGATAGGAAATCACTCTCTTGAGATTCATTACCAACCTGATTTTTCTCATCTAACTGCACATTAAAATCTCCCACGACGATCATCACATTTCCCTTTTGACAATCCTTTCCTATTTCCCGTTGTAGTCCCTAAATTTAAGAGACTACCTTACAGGTATATGGAGGAAATGAAGGTGGATGGTTATACGGGAGGCAGGGTTTAATGGACGGCAGAACATTGTGGGCCGAATGGCCTGTACTGTGCTTTGTTCTCTTTGTCCTTTGTTAATGCCACCACAATCTTTAACACGACCACAGTCAGAACCCTAAGGTGTCGTTCCTCTGGTCCGGGTGGGTTATTTACCTTTCGGTCCTTCAGCTTTTTGAGCACCTGCTCTGCTGGAACAGTAACTTCAGCCTCCTGTCTGCCTTCACTCAGTACAACATCAGGCCTTCCACACTAGTCTTCCACAGTGAAGACTGACGTAAAATACACATCCGGTTTATCAACCATCTCCTCGTCCCCCGTTATTATTTCTCCTGCCTCATTTTATTGCGGTCTTATATCCACACTCGTTTCCCTTTTATTTTTAACATAATGGGGAAAAACTTATATTACGGACTTTACAACAACACGTAGGAAATGCTGGTGGAACACAGCAGGCTAAGCTAGGCAGCATCTATAGGGAGAAGCGCTGTCGACGTTCCGGGCCGAGACTCTTCGTCAGGACTAACCAAAAGGAAAGATAGTAAGAGATTTGAATGGGGAGGGGGAAATGCGAAATTATCGGAGAAGACCGGAGGGGGTGGGATGAAGCTAACAGCTGGAAAGATGATTGGTGAAAGTAATACAGAGCTGGAGAAGGGAAATTATCATGGGACGGGAGGCCTCCAGAGAAAGAAAGGAGAGTGGGGGGAGCATCAGAGGGAGATGGAGAACAGGCAAACAACTAAATATGTCAGGGATGGGGTAAGATGTGGAGGAGGGGCATTAACGGAATTGAGAGAAGTCAATGTTCATGCCATCAGGTTGGAGGATACCCAGCCGGTATATAAGGTGTTGTTCCTCCAACTTGAGTTTGGATTCATTTTGACAATAGAGGAGGCCATGGATACACACATCAGAATGGGAATGGGACGTGGAATTAAAATGTGTGGCTACTGGGAGATCCTGCTTTTTCTGGCGGACCGAGCGTAGGTGTTCAGAGAGACCTTCTCCCAGACTACGTTGGGTCTCACCAATATATAAAAGGCCACACCGGGAGCACCGGACGCAGTATACTACACCAGCCGACTCACAGGTGAAGTGTCGCCTCAACTGGAAAGGACTGTCTGGGGTCCTGAATGGTGGTGAGGGATGAGGTGTAAGGGCAGGTGTAGCACTTGTTCCGTTTACAAGAATTAAGTGCCAGGAAGGAGATCGGTGGGAAGAGATGGCGGGGGGGACGAGTGGACAAGGGAGTCGCGTCGGGAGCAATTCCTGCGAAAAGCAGAAAGAGGGGAAGAGGGAAATCACTGACTTTGATATTATTTGCCAGCATGCCTTCATATTTCATCTTTTCCCTCCTAATGATTCTTCTGTTGCTCTCTGTAGGTTTTTAAAAACTTCCCGTCCTCTGTCTTCCCACTAACTGTGCTTTGTTGTATGCCTTTTCTTTTGCCTTTACAATAGCTTTGATTTTCCTTGTCAGCCACGCTTATATTATTTTCCCCTCCGAGTATATCTTCAGTTTTGGTATACTCATGCCCTGTACTTTGGTCACTTTCCCCAGGAACGCACGCCATTGCTGCTCTGCTGACATTCCTGCAAGCAGCTCCTTCTAATTTACTTTGACCATCTTCTCTCTCATCCCACCGAAATTTCGCTTATTCCACTGAAATACTGCTACATCAAACCTCCCTATCAAATTTCAAGTTGAGCACAATCACATTGTGATCACTGGTTCCTCAGGGTTCGTTTGTCGTAAGCTCACTAATCGCCTCAGGTTCATTACATAATACTGATACGGTACAGCTGATTTGTGATGTGTTCTTTGTTTGGACAAAACATTCAGGGTTCGGACAGTGGAGTCTGCATATGCCCTGAGTTATTCAAGTTGGTCGATTATTTAAACCAAGAGTCATAAATATCTGGCTCTCACTTGCTGAGAAGATGGCAATTAATGGATCTTGGCTTGGAGCAGGGCCAGTAAAAAAGATGAGAAAGGTCACACGTAAGATCTGTAATCTTTGACCGCCTGCCACACTATCCACAACATCCCAAACCTTTATGTTTTCAGCAAAATACCCTCCACTTCCTCATCCAGGTCATTTATAAAAATCACAAAGGGTAGGGGTTCCGAAACAGATCCCTGAAGCACGCCACTGGTAGCGGCCTCCGTGCAGAATAAGACCCGTCTACAACCGCTCTTTGCCTTCTGTTGTGGGCAAGTCAGTTCTGAATCAACAAAGCAATATCCCTGTGGATCCCATGCCTCCTAACTTTCTCAATAAGCCTCGTATGGGGTACCTTATCAATTGCCTTGCTGAAATCCATGTACACTACATCTACAGCTCTGCCTTCATCAATGAGTTTCGTCACATCCTCAGAAAACTCAATAAGGCTCGTAAGGAACGACTTGCCTTTGCCAAAGCCATGCCAACTCTTCCTAATCATATTATGCCTCCTTGAGAACAACTGCTCCCAATTTATGCTCCCAGGTCCCTGCCTAAAAGCATCATATTCCTCCCACCCCAATTTAATACTCTCTCAAATTATGCGCTCCTATCCAATCTACCGCTATGGTAAATGAGGTGGAGTTGTGATCACTACGTCGAAAATTCTCTCCCACCGAGGGATCTTATACCTGAACAGGTTCACTTCCAATTCCCAGATGAAATACTGCCTCTCATCTAGTTGGCCTATCTACATATTGCTTCATTATTATCATTTTCTGTAGCTGTTTTTACGGCATTTTTCTTTTAGGTTATTTTATCAGAATGTATACCCGGACGGTAAAGTCAATATGATAATTGTAGAATGATTGGATGCTTTACCCCTCACAGTGAGATATTCGGGCCAGAATGGTCGGGAATAGTGAAGTATCAAGGGTTCCTTTATAACTACCAGTCACGAACGTGAGGTGATCAGCTGGGGCTTGTTCATTGCGCTAATGAAATGCTGACACCTTTGATATAAATTAATGCGAGCTGTTCGTCTGCTGTTCCGTTTTGGTAATAAAAACTAGGAATATGCTACTTTGAACTTATTCATCAGACCATAAGATATAGGAGCAGAAAAAGGCCACTTGGCCCATTACCTAATCTGTCTACGTCCTTCCGCAGCCTCCCTACCCCCTCAAAGCTATCTGCCCCTCCATATATCGTCAAATAATCTACAAATATTGCAAGAAAACCATCAATTCCCCCATCCAAACCATTAACATAACGTAAAAAAAACGGTTCAAACATCGGGCCCTGTGGAACGCCGCTAGTCACCCGCAGGCGAGCAGAAAATGCTCCTTTTTTCCCACTCTGAGCTTCCTACACATCAGCTATTGGTTTATCCGTGCTAGAAACAAGGGATTGTAGACTGTTAAACAGCCGCATCTGTGTCGCTTCTCACCTGCATTCTGAAAATCCAAGTGGACAACATCAATCGATTCTCCGTTATCCATACTGCTTGTTATTTTTTCAAAGAATTCCAAAGCATTTGTCAGGCAAGATTTTCCCTTGAGGACAATGCTGACTATGACCTACTTTCCCAACTGCCTCCAAGTTCCCTGAGACCTCATCCTTAATAATCGACTTCAACATCTTCCGAACCATTGATGCCAGACTAGCATCCGGAAAGTTTCCTTCTGTCTCCCCCCCACCCCCGCTTCTTGAAGAGTGGAATGACATTTGTGATTCCTGAAAGAGTAATAGGTAGGTTTAACAAGTACATTTAACATCAGAAAAATGTACAAAATATACATCCTGAAATTCTTTTTTCTTCGCAAACATCCACGTAAACTGAGGTGTGCCCCAACGAATGATTGACAGGTAAACGTTACAACCGCGAAGCCCCCCAGCTCCCCCTCCCATTCACAAGCAGCAGCAAGACCACGACCCCCTTCCTCACCAGCAAAACATAAGCACTGACGCCCTCCACCGAGCACTCAAGCGTGCGGCAAAGTATCAATAGAGAGACAGACTTGCAGTGTCTTCCTCATCACTCATGCTTCCCTGATCTTTTCAGCCACGCCAGGTGACTTATGTAACTTCCACAAAAGGTTTTAATGAGGATCCAACCCCCATCCTTCTACAGTCCAGCGAGTACAGGCCATCAAACGTTCCTCGTATGATAGCCCTATCATTACTGGAATCATCATTGTGAGCCTCCAATGCCAGCATGTCTTTGCATAGATGAGGAGCCCAAACGGTTCACAATACTCAAGGCGAGGCGTCATTAGTGCCTTATAAAGCCTCAGCATCACATCCCTGCAGTTACATTCCAGAGCTCTTGACATAAATTCTAACATTGCACTTGCCTTCTTCACCACCGACTCAACCTGCAAGTTGACCTGTAGAGAGTTTTGCCGAAGTGTCCCAATCCCTTTTGCATCTTTTGGATTTTCTCCTTATATAGAGAATATTCTGCACAATTATTTCTTCAGGCAAAGTGTATGACCATGCATTCTCCAGCAATATATTTCATTTGCCACTTACTTGCCCATTCTCCTAATCTTCCAAAGTCGTTCTGAAACCGTCCCGTTCCTCAAACTACCTGGTCCTCCACTACTCTTCATATAATTTGCAAACTTGTCAACAATCCGTATATTCTATCATCCAAATCATTGATACGCAACATAAAAAGAATCACCCCAACAGCGACCCCTGTGGTCATCACTAGTGACTGGTATCGACCGAGAAAAGGATAATTTTTCCCCACTGACTGGCGCCTAATAATCGGCCAACGTAATAACCATGCTAGTAACTTCCCTGTCATACCATGGGCTCTTAACATGGTTAGCAGACTCATGTCTGGCACCTTGTCGAAGGCCTCCTTAAAACTAAAGTATGCAACATGCTCTGCATCTCCTTTATCTTTCCTACTTGTAAGCCCCTCAAAGAATTCCGACAGCTTGCTCAGGCAAGATTTTCCTTTAAAGAAACCATGTTGTTTTTGTCCATCTTCTCCTCTGTTACCAAGTATTCCAAACTCTCATCCTTAACAATTGACTCCAAGTATCTCCCTTGCTACCTCCTTCAGAACCCGACGGTGCAGCTCAGCTGCTCGGCTGATATATGCACCGTTCGGTCGTTCACCTTTCTGAGCACCTTCTCGCTTGTAATAGTAACAGCACTGGCTTCCCTTCCCTCACACCCTTCCACATCTGGCACACACCGAGTGTCTAACACAGTGAAATCTGATGCAAAATACTCATTTAATTCATCTGCCACCTCCTTGTCCCCCGTTATCATTTCTCCGACCTCATTTTCCAACAGTCCCATATCTACTCTCGTCTCTCTTTTACTCTTTGTACTTGAAAAAAGCTTTTTCTATTCTATTTGATATTTCTTGCTTGATTGCTTTCATATTTTATGTTTTCCCTTCGAATGATTTTTAGGTGATTTCTGCAGGTTCTTAATCCTTACATACTGTCCGGGTCAAATTTGACCCGGTGGACATTTGACAGCAGTAAAAACAACCTCAATGCCATTTTTTTAGCCGAAATTCGATGGCCTTTCCTACAGTGACCCGAAATACGCAAAAGTGAAAACATTCTCCTGCGTCGCTTCAGCCAGGGGCAGCGGTCTAGAATCAGCACGTCTCCAGACCGCGGAAATCCGGAACTCTGAAGGCGTGCTATTCTTCCAGGCTGCGTCCTCGGCATTTCAAAAAGGGCTGGTCGTGAGGCCCCGAGACCGTGTCCCATTCCTGAAAAGAACCGAAGTCTGACTGTAGTTACTGGTCAGGGTCTTCAAACACGCTTCCAAATAACACGCAAAATGGAGCAATTGCACTGGCATTTTATTTGCAAATCTTCCCCGTTCCTACAAACTGGTACCTCACTTCATTCTTCAGCTCCTCCCTGAATTTTCTCTGTGCTAGTCCGTGGATACACGTGTTGGTGCAGGTACTGAGAGAAGACAACATAAACCCACATTGCTGTTCGAAATAGGTCGGGTTGCTGAGATATCTGTCTGTATAGAAATAGTTTTCGGTTTGCCGACTCATTGAATATACGACATAGGGCATAATATAATAATATAAAATTCGCTGAACGAGCGAACAACAGAATTATTAACTTTCTCCGATTTGCCACCTCGGGATCATTCCGATTTTCGCTGCTTTTTCGAAGTTGCTGGCGAACTCTATTTGTCACTAGAATCTGATTAACGATGAAAACATTAAAGAGCAGAATTAAACTGATAGGTAATAACGGTGTTGTGATGCTGTCAAATACCTCGTAGGCTTTCCACAGCGGTGAGGTGAAGTATTCAGCTACGGGAACACAACGCCATCGATCCACTGCGAAGTAAAATGGAATGGCCTGGGCACAACACGATGCACTCACTGTTGCCACCACCACAGTCGCTGTTCTCTCGGTGCAATATCGGTTCCGCAGCTTCTCACAGCAGATGGCGACGCAGTGATCGAAAGTGAAAGCTACCGTCAACCAAACGGAACATTTCCAGGTTGCGAGACTCAAGACAAGTAGCAGAGAACATGCCGGAGTTACGAACAGGAAATCAGCAAACAAATAGATATAATTTATCCTCTCCAATATGATAACAACGATGACCACCATCAGATCGGCTGCCGCCATTGTCACGAGGTAGAGAGTGATGCATTTGGACAGACCGCATTTCCCGCGGGACAGGATCACAATCGCCGTGAAATTAACTGAAATAAGTTATTTTTAAAACAATTACAATCAGTTACCGCAGAATGATTCGTGTTACTTTAATTACGTAGTGTGAGGAACAGTCGATCGGGAATTGTCTGGAGTCACGGTACAGCCCATTGGCACTGACCGAGATGGGATGTGGATCAATCAGATTTCAAGTTATGATGTACAATTGAGGTCTCGCCAGTTTCTCATCCAGAAATTAACCACCAAATGGAAAACCGGAGGCTGGCAGCACAGCATTGCCCGAAGATGAAGTTTTCAATAAATAATCGATTAGATGGGTAAAAGGAAAATGAAAAAGGAGCAGCCAATGACCGGGAAGGTTATTTTAATAGGACACATTACACCCCTCTCTTCAGGAGACGGTAGCGCTAAAAAGGACAAAGTCGTGGAGTAATGGCCGCAGACACTGGTTTGAGGAGAAAGCTACTCCTGTTTGGAGAAACAGGACAGACTGACAACTCTTACAACCCACCTTTCATTTGTATGACTGCGTTGTCTCAGCCCATCGGGAAGGAACCATGAGAGAGAGAAATGCTTGCTGATTGAACAACTTTTGGCCTCATTTTAAGCAACCTCCTTGTGATAATTAACCTGATTCTGTTTCTGATTCAGTCTCATTACAAATATAAAACTGTGTGAAACGATATTACCATGTATTTCTTTCACTGAAAAACACTGCACAGCTTCTGCGTTAATTTGCTTCTTCAGCATAAACTTTCACGGTATTACGAGAGGAATTGTGCTGGGACTGCCCGCGGTCAGAGAGTGGCAACGCGGCACAGAGCGGGTTCAGCGACTCATTGCTGTCACTGTCGGGATTTCAGGAGAAGCCGTATCTTTGCAACCTGTCCTGACGAATTCCTCACGAAGGGTCTCCATACATACTGCCGGACCCTTCGCGAGTACTCCGTCTGGACAGAATGCATTTAATAAATGTATTAAACTCCTCAATGATATACCCACTTAAAATTTATCCATTTAAAATTTCAAACTTAAACGGGATTTACATTTAGAACCTTAATTACAGTGAAAGTTTTATTCAATACTCCATTAACAGAGGACCATAAAGCACCCAGGTCATATGCACCCTGGGCATCAAGATACTGTTATTCTGCGATGCTGCGAACGGAATCCAAACGCATTACATAACCTGGAACACCGAGTGCAGCAAGCACCGGGCAGTAAATTCTGACGATGCTGTAAATTGCGGAATATCCCATTTTCTGCATAGAGCTGCGATAAGTTGTACAAATTGTCCCAACTGCCTGAACGCACTGACTCGATGAGTTCATATACACCCGCCGGAACCCCAATTAAATCTGTCAGTGTTCCCAATGGTCTCACTGGACACAAACCTCTGAAAAAACACAAAGTGTCAAATTTTTACACATTGTCTCATTGTCTATTATATTTACCTCTTCAAGGAGAATTGGGCATTCATTTGATGTTTTTACCAAACACTTTCAGTGAAGAGGGTCAGTATAATTTCTGCTTCGCAATGCTTGAAGTGCTAAACATATTTTTATCATTATACTCTTATTTTTTTGGAAAACGATACAATCTCCTTCAGTAACCCATTGATTATAACATTGTTATTAGCGGGAGGGGCAAGAAGATGAAGCGCGTTCCCTGTGGGGGAAATGTGCGATCAGTCTCCCTTGACCGGGGCAGCTTCGTCGCCGTCTTGACTTTTCAGCGCCAGTAGTTCTTCAGGTGACAGCATCAGCTCGCTGAATTTTCAAAGAGAAATTTGATTGTGTTCGTAAATATCTTATTATTTCAACGTCCAAGAAATCTGAGCACCTGCAGAAATGCCCTACACAAGGAACCGTCTGTGACAATTCACCACCCGCAGGCATAAAGAAAAATCCCTCCTTGTCTCTGCTGTAAACGGATATCCTTCTGTGCTGTGTCCTGGAGATGGTGAGGGAGGTGGGCGGCATGTTTCTCTTCATCAGTCGCGGAACGGGGAGGGGCTGTGTGCCCACCGCATAGATTTTGTTTCAAGAATATACAGCATGACATAAAACACAGAGAATAATAAATTATCTGGATGACTTGCTGCTATACTACAGATGGTCAGGTCTGATGCCGTGGCCGTTACTGAATCGTGGCTCGGGATGGTTGTAGTTGGGACTTGAATGTCCAAAGTTACACAGTGTATTGGAGGGATGGGAAATTTGGCAGCGGGGTTAGCGTGGATGAGCTGGTAAAGAAAGGCATCAAATCATTGGGAAAAAGGTGAGATAGCACTGGAAAATGTTGAATCCTTATGGATTGAGTGCAGAAACTTCGAGGGTAAAAGGTCCCCGATGACAGGCCTCCATACAGTAGCTGGGAAGTGGAATACAGGAAAGACTGCAGGAGAATCAGATTAGTAATTGATCTCAAGAGAGTGAATTTGTTGAATGCTTACGAGATGGCTTTTTCGAGCAGTTTTTCGTTGAACCGGCTAAGAGATCGGTTATACCGGATTGGTTGTTATATAATGAAGCAGAGGTGACTGGAGAGCGTAAGGTAAAAGAACCGTAAGGAGCCAGTGATCACAATATGACTGAGCTCAACTAGAGATTTGACAAGAAGAAAGTTATGCCTGACGTAGCAATGTATCAGTGGAGGAAAAAAAATAAAGTTGTATGAGAGAGGAGTTGGCCAAAGTAAATTTGAAGGAAATGCTGGCAGGGATGAGGGTAGAACAGAAATGGAATGAGTTTCAGGGAACAAGTGAGGAACATAGCGGATAGAGACATTCCAAACTCAGATAAATACTCAAGTGGCAAAATAGTACAACCGTGGCTGACAAAGGAAGTCAGAGCTAATGTAAAATCAAAAGAAGTGGCGGAGAGAAGTCATGATGCTGCTAAACAGCGACTCCTTTGCTTGGATCTTCCGGAAAAGCTCTATTTCAATCTTTGGTATCTCTGTTTTCCCTTTTCAATGTTTTATTGAAGACCCTGACCAGGAGTTACAGTCTGACTTCGGTTCTTTTCAGGAATGGGACGGTCTCGGGGCCTCACGACCAGCCCTTTTTGAAATGCCGAAGACGCAGCCTGGAAGAATAGCACGCCTTCAGAGTTCCGGATTTCCGCGGTCTGGAGACGTGCTGATTCTAGGCCGGTGCCCCTGGCTGAAGCGACGCAGGAGAACACAGAACATCGGCAGCAGCGGGTTCGCTGCCGGTGGTTTGTGTCCAAAGAGCTGCACCTTTCTGGGGTGGACTCTCTGGGCGCGGAGCTCGGAAAGAGCGACGCAACAGACTTTTAACATCATCAATCTACGAGATGTTTTTTATCTCTCCCCTCTCGCTGTGAAACGGGGACACCTCATTTCCCCTTATTAGGGAGAGGGAGAGCCTGTGGTATGTCGAATTACCAGTGAACAAGTAGTCTTTGGGGTTCTGGAAGTCTGAGTCTTTATTGATGTTTTGCTGCACGCTTCAGTTCTCGGGGGGGGCGCTGATGCTTGGAGGCCGCTGCTTGTGCTTGGGAGAGGGGAGCTGGGGGGAGCTTTGAGGTTCTAACGTTTAACTGTCATTCATTCTTTGGGGCGTTCCTCTGTTTCCCTGGATGTTTGCGAAGATAAAGAATTTCAAGATGGATATTGTATACATTTCTCTGACATTAACTATACCAGTTAAACCTACCTATTAGTCTTTCAAGAGTCACATATGTCATTCCACTCTTTAAGAAAGCAGAGAGGCAGAAGGAAACTACCGGTCAACTATTCTGACTTCAGTGGTAAGGAAGATGTTGAAGTCGATTATTAAGGATGAGGTCTTCGGGAAGTTGGGAAAGTAGGTCATAGTCAGCATTGCCCTCAAGGGAAAATCTTGCCTGACAAATGCTTTGGAATTCTTTGAAAAAATAACAAGCAGTATGGATAACGGAGAATCGATTGATGTTGTCTATTTGGTTTTTCAGAATGCAGGTGAGAAGCGACACAGACGAGGCTGTTTAACAGTCTACAAGCCCTTGTTTCTAGCACGGATAAACCAATAGCTGATGTGTAGGAAGCTCAGAGTGGGAAAAAAGGAGCATTTTCTGCTCGCCTGCGGGTGACGAGTGGCGTTCCACAGGGGCCTATGTTGAAACCGGGCTTTTTTTACGTTATGTCAATAGGTTGGATGGGGGAATTGATGGTTTTCTTGCAATGTTTGTAGACTCTTTGAAGATATATGGATCTGAAGGGAGTTTTGATTAGGTAGGGAGGCTTCGGAAGGACGTAGACAGATTAGGTAATGGGTCAAGTGACCTTTTTCTGCTCCTATATCTTATGGTCTGATGAATAAGTTCAAAGTAGCATATTCCTAGTTTTTATTTCCAAAACATAACAGCAGACGAGCAGCTCGCATGAATTTACATCAAAGGCGTCAGCATTTCCTTCGTGCAATGACCAAGCCCCAGCTGATCACCTCACGTTCGTGACTGGTCGCTATAAAGGAACCCTTGCTACTTCGCTATTCCCGACCATTCTGGCCCGGACATCACACTGTGAGGGGTAAAGCATCCAATCATTCTACAATTATCATATTGACTTTACCGTCCGGGTATACATTCTGATAAAATAACCGAAAACAAAAATGCCGTGAAAACAGAGACAGAATATGATTATATTGAAGCAATATGTAGACAGGCTAACTAGATGAGGGACAGTATTTCACCTGGTAATTGGAAATGAACTTGGTCAGGTGAACCTCGGTGGAAGGCATTTCGGAGTTAGTGATCGCAACTCCATCTCCTTTAGCGTAGCGATAGAGAGGATAGGAGCAGACAATTTGAGAGAACATATATGATGCTATTAGTCAGGAACTTCGGAGCAGATGTTCTCAGGGAAATGCACGGCAGAGATGTGGCAAATGTTCAGGGAATATTTGCAGGGAAAGGATGGGAGGGTAAAAGAAGTTCAAAGGATGTGAAAAATCTAGTTAGAAAGTAAAGAAAAGTTTATGAAAAGTTCAAGAAGCTAGATACTGTAATCGCTCTGGAAAACTACAAGGGGTGCCAGGAAGGAGCTTTAGAATAAAATTAGTAGAGATAGAGGGGACCATGAGAAGGCCTTGGCGAGCAGAGTTAAGGAAAACTCCAAGGTATTCTGCAAATATATTAAGAGCAAGAGTATGAGCCGTCTGCATTTTGCAGACAGTGATCACAATACTATCTTCTTTACCATAGCATTGAAGAGGGATAGGAACCGACAAGTTAAGGAAAGGTTTAATTGGAGTAAGGGGAAAGTGAGGCCATCAGGCAGGAATTTAGAAGCATAAATGGGAAACAAATGTTCTCAGGGAAACGTACGGACGAAAGGTGGCAAATGTTTAGCGGATATTTGTGTTGGGTTCTAATTAGCTGCGTCTAACAAGACAGGGAAAGGATGCTACGATACAGGAAAAGTGACGTACAAAAGCTGTTGTAAATCTAGTCAAGAACAAAAGAAGATCTTACGAATTGTTCAAAAAACTAGGTAATGATGGAGATCTGGAAGATTATAAGGCTAGCAGGAAGCAGCTTAAGAATGAAATTAGGAGAGTCAGAAGGGGCCATGAGAAGGCCTAGGCGGACAGGATTAAGGAAAACCCCAAGGAATTCTACAACTATGTGAAGAACAAAAGGATAAGACGTGAGAGAGTAGGATCAATCGAGTGTGAGAGTGGAAATCATTGTATGGAACCAGAGGGGATGTCAGAAGTACTTAATGAATACTTTACTTCAGTATTCACTAGGGAAAATGATCTTGGCGATTGTAGAGATGACTTGCAATGGACTGAAAAGCTTGAGCATGTGGATAGTAAGGAAGAGGATCTGATGAAGCTTTTGGAAAGCCTCAAGTTGGTAAGTCAGCGGGACCGGACGGGATGAACCCCAGGCTACTGTGGGAAGTGAGCGAGGAGACTGGATCATCAATGAGGATGGGCGAGGTTCCAGAGGAATGGAGGGTTGCGAATGTTGTTCCCTGATTCCAGAAAATTAGTAGAGACGCCCAGGAGATTATCGACCAGTGAGTCTCACTTCAGTGCTTGGGAAGTTGATTGAGAAGATCCTGAGAGGCAGGATTTATGAGCATTTGTAGAGGTATAATATGATTAGGAATAGTCAGCAGAGCTTTGTGAAAGGCAGGTCGTGCCTTACGAGCCTGGCTGAAGTTTTTGAGGATGTGACTAAACACACTGATGAAAGTAGAACCGTAGAAGTAGTGCATATGGATTTTACTAAGGCATTTGATAAGGTACCCCATTCAAGGCTTATTGAGAAAGTAAGGAAGCATGGGATCCAAGTGGACATTGCTTAGTTGATCCAGAACTGGCTTGCCCACAGAAGGCAAAGTGTGGTTGTAGACAGGTCATCTCGTACATGGAGGCCGGTGACCAGTGGTGTGCCTCAGGGATCTGTTCTGGGACCCTTACTCTTTTTGATTTCTATAAATGAACTGGATGAGGAACTGAGGGATGGGTTAGTAAATTTGCTGATGACGCAAAGGTTGCGGGTGTTGTGGATAGTTTGGAGGGCTGGCAGAGATTACAAAGGGACATTAAAAGGATGCAAAACTGGGCTGAAAAGTGGCTGATGCAGTTCAACCCAGATAACTGTGAAGTGATTGGTTTTAGTAGGTCAAATATGATGGCAAAATATAGCATTAATGGCAAGACTTTTGGCAGTGTGGAGGATCAGAGGGATCTTGGGGTCCGAGTCCATAGGACACTCAAAGCTGCTGCACAGGTTGACTCTGTGGTCAAGAAGGCGTACGGTGCATTGGCCTTCATCAACTGTGGGATTGAGTTTAGGAGCCGAGAGGTAATGTTACAGCTATACAGGACCCTGGTCAGACCCCACTTAAGGTACTGTGCTCAGTTCTGGTCGCCTCACTACAGGAAGGATGTGGAAACCATAGAAAGGGTGCAGAGGAGATTTACAAGGATGTTGCCTGGACTGGGGAGCATGCCTTATTAGAATAGGCTGAGTGAACTCGGCCTTTTCTCCTTGGAGTGACGGAGGATGAGAGGGGACCTGATAGAGGTGTATAAGATGATGAGAGGCATTGATCATGTGAATAGTCAGAGCCTTTTTCCCAGGGCTGAAATGGCTAACATGGCAGGATATAGTTTTAAACTGTTTGGAAGCAGGTACAGAGGAGATGTCAGGGGTAGGTTTTTTTACACAGAGAGTGGTGAGTGCGTGGAATGGGCTGCCGGCGACGGTGGTGGAGGCGGATACGATAGGGTCTTTTAAGGGACTCCTGGGTGGATACATGGAGCTTAGAACAATAGAGGGTTGTGGGTAAGCCTAGGGAGTTCTAAGGTAGGGACATGTTCGGCACAGATTTGTGGGCCGAAGGGGCTGTATTGTGCTGTAGGTTTTCTACGCTTCTATGTTTCTAGAATAGGACTAATCAGGTGCAATAGTGGAAACATGTGTCTGGAGCCGGAGGACTTTGTGGAGGTACGCAATAAGTCCTTCACTTCATTATTCACCACTGAAAAGGACCTTGGCAATTGTGGGGTTAACCTGCAGCAGGCTGAAACGCATGAATGTATAGACATTAAGAAAGAGGATGTGCCAGAGCTGTTGAAAGGTATTAAGCTAGTTAACTCGGCGGGACCAGACGGGATACTGTGGGAAGGGAGGTAGGAGACTGCTGAGACTCTGACGATGATCTTTGCATCATCAACAGGGGCGGAAGAATTACCAGAGGATTGAAAGGTTGCAAATGTTGTTCCGTTGTTTAAGAAGGGGAGTAGAGATAACCCAGGAAATTATAGCCCAGTGAGTCTTACTTCAGTGGTGAGCGACCTTTTGGAGAAGATCCTGAGAGGCAGGATTTATGAACATTTGGAGAGACATAATCTGATTAGGGATAGTCAGCTTGCCTTTCGCAAGGGCAGGTTGTGTCTTTCGAGGCTAATTATATTCTCTGAGGAGGTAACAAAACACATTGATGAAGGTAGAACGGTGCATGTAGTGTATCTGGATTTCAGTAAGGCATTTGATAAGGGGCCCTATGCAAGACTCATTCAGAAGGTAATGTGTCCTGGGATCCAAGGAGACCTTGCCTTGTGGATCCAGAATTGGTTTGCACACAGAAGGCAAAGATTGGCTGTAGATGATTTGAATTCACCATGGAGTTCGGTAACTAGTGGTGTTCCGCAGGGACCTGTTCTGGGACCCCTTCGCGTTGTGAAGTTTTTATGAATGCCCTGGATGTGGAAGTAAAAGTGTGGGTTAGTATGTTTGCTGATGACACAAAGGTTGGGGGTGTTGTGGATAGTCTGGACAGTTACTGCGGGACATCGATAAGATGCAAAACTGGGCTAAGAAGTGGCAGATGGATTTCAACACAGATAAGTGTGAAGTGATTCATTTAGGTAAGTCAACTGTGAAGACAGAATAATAATATTGATGATAAGACTCTTGGCAGTGGAGGTTCAGAAAGATCCTGGGGTGCATGTCTATAGGACACTCAATGCTGCTGCGCAGGTTGACAGTACTGTTAACGAAAGGCTATGGTGTGTTTTGCATTCATCAACCGCGGGACTGAGTTCAAGAACAGTGAGGTAATGTTAAGGCTATATAAGACCTTGGTTAGACCCCACTTGGAGTACTGTGTTCAGTTCTGGACACCTCGCTACAGGAAGGATGTGGACACTATAAAGAGAGTGCAGTGGATATTTACAAGGATGTGCCTGGATTGGGGAGCATGCCTTATGAGAATAGGTTGAGTGAACTTGGCCTTTTCTCCTTGGAGCGACGGAGGATGAGAGGTGACCTGATAGATGATGAGAGGCATTGATCATGTGGATAGTCAGAGGCTTTTTCCCAGGGCTGAAATGGCTAAAACGAGGGGGAGTAGTGTTAAAGTGCTTGGAAGTAGGTTCAAGAGGGATATCGGAGGTAGGTTTTTTTTACACAGAGAGCGATGGGTGCTTGGATTTCACTGCCAGCAACAGTGGTGGAGGTGGATACAATAGGTTAAAAAAGAGTCTCTTAGACAGATACATGGAACTTAGAAAAATAGAGGGCTATGCGTAAGGAAATTCTAAGCAGTCTCTATAGTAGGCGACAGGGTCGGCACAACATTGTGGGCCGAAGGGCCTGTAATGTGCTGTAAACTTCTATGTTCTATATAATGTAATAACAAAGATGAAGTACATCAGATCGGATACCGCCATGGCCACCAGGAAGAGAGTAATGCATGTGGACAGACTGAGTTTCCCGTGGGACTGGATCAAAATCACCATTAAATTAACTGAAATAAGTTATGAACAAAACAAACACGAGGAAATCTGCAGATGCTGGAAATTCAAACAACAACGCATACAAAATGCTGGTAGAGCACAGCAGGCTAGGCATCCAGGCTAGCCTAGATACTGTGTTCTACCAGCATTTTGTGTATAAATGAAACAATTACTTTCACTTCCCTGGTGATGGTTAGTTTGACTTTATTCGCGTAGTGTGAATAATAGTCGATAGGGCCATTCTCTGGAGTCTGTGCCAGGGTAACTGTCCATTTGCGCTGACCGAGATGGGATATGAATAGCCAGAACAAGCTGTTTTTATGTCAGAATGCACAATTTAGATCTCGCCAGTTTCACATCGCAGGGAAAGCCGGAGGCTGACGGCGCCCTCAGGCGGCTCTGTTAGGTAGTGAACCAAGGGCCGGATACCGGTCCTGCAACGCGAGGATATCAAGAGCTGTCCCTCGGCACAGCTGGCGGCGTGATTGGGTTTAATTTTAGACTATATGACGCAATTGCACATCTTTAAAACAGTTTTTCTGATTTGTTTCCATTGAAAATGAAATGATTTAAGAACTACATCGACAAAAATGTCTTGAATTGACTTCACCGGAAACCGGGAGATATTTGGCGATGGCCAGAGAACCCTTCTGATCTCACAAGGCATGCAACAGCTCTCAGGGAGACCTGATTATAGGGACACAGAGAAAACTTACTTTGCGCTCTGTCTCGAAGAACGGAGATACCAGCGAGGCGTCCTAAATGTTGGGTGCCGCAGCGAGCGGAAACGCCAAAATCGCGAACGGGTAGCGCATGAAAGCTTAAGCACTGCCGAGACAGGAGTCATCAGTGAAACATTCGTGAGGAAATCAACATGTTCACGGGAAAATCAATATGAGCATGAAAACAATGCCCGGACATTAATTTCTGCACATTCAATAAATAGTTGGTTGGATAGTAATATTGAACGTGAAAAGGGAAGCGCCTAACGAACGGGCCATTGTAGTAAACAACAAAAACATAAGAGCGAATTAGGCCATTTGGCCCGTCGAGTCTCCTCCACCATTTCGTCATGGCTGATCCATTTTTCCTCTCAGCCCCAATCTCTTGCCTTCACCCTCCTGCCCCCCGAATAATTAAGAATCCATCAATCTCTGTCCTAAATATAGAATAAGACTTGGCCTCCACAGGAGCAACAGATTCACCCCCTCTCTGGCTGAAGAAATCCACCTCACCGTTCACTTTCTTCCATCTGCCACTTCTTTACCCAATCTCCTCATCTATCTCATCTATCTGTGGCATCGTCAGCAATCTCTGCAACAAAATCATCAATTCCATCATCCAAATCGTTGACGTATAACGTAAAAAGAATCAATCTCACGGCAGACCCCGGCAGCCAATCATAAAAGGCTTCCTTGATTCCCACTCTTTGCCTGCCGCCAATCAGACAATGCTTTATCCATGCTAGAATCGTTCCTGTATTTCCAGGGGCTCGTAACTTGTTAAGCATCCTCGTGTGTAGCACCTTGTGAAAGGCCCTCTGAAAATCCAAGTACACATCACCCAAGTGTCCTTTGTCTATCCTTTCTGTGATTTCTTCAAATAATCCCAACAGATCTGTCAGGCAAGATTTTCCCTTGAGGAGGCCATGCTGACTACCGCCTGCTTTATCACGTGCTTCCAAGTACCCCGAAACCACATACTTAACAATCAACTCCCACACTTTCCCAACGTCAGATACATAGAGTACCTGACCAATAATTCCTTTTATCTCCCCCTCTCACTTCCTGAACAGTGGAGTGACATTTACAATTTTCCAGTCTTCCAAAACCATTGCAGAATCTGGTGATTGCTGAACGATCATTATGAATGCCTCCACAATCTCTTCAGCAACCTCTTTCAGAACCCTGGGGTGTACACCGCCTGGTCAGGTGACTTACCTAACTTCAGACCTTTCAGTTTCCGAAGAACTTTCTTCCTAATGATAGTAACTTCACACACTTCATGACCCCTGACACCTGGAGCTTCCACCATAATGCTAGTGTCCTCCACAATGAAGACTGATGAAAAATACTTATTCCATTAATCTGCCGTCTCCTTGTCCCCTCCCCCCATTACTACCTCCATAGCATCACTTTCCAG
This sequence comes from Hypanus sabinus, assembly GCF_030144855.1. Taxonomy (NCBI): domain Eukaryota; kingdom Metazoa; phylum Chordata; class Chondrichthyes; order Myliobatiformes; family Dasyatidae; genus Hypanus; species Hypanus sabinus. The sequence goes on from NC_082736.1 coordinate 12,682,080, forward strand.
AAGTCCAATAATCACTCTCACCTCTCTTTTACATTCTATGTAACTGAAGAAACTTTTGGTATCCTCTTTAATATTATTGGCTAGCTTACCTTCGTATTCCATCTTTACCTTCTTAATGACTATTTTAGCATTCTGTGGTATTTAAAAGCTTTACAGTCTTCTAACTTCCCACTATTTTTGCTCTATAATATGCCCTCTCTTTGCCTTTCATGCTGTCTTTGGATGCCTCTTGTCAGCCACAGTCATGCCATCTGGTCTTTGGAATACTTCTTCCTCATTAGAATGGGTTTATCCTGTGCCTTCCGAATTGCTTCCAGAAATTCCAGCCATTGCTGCTCTGCCGTCATCCCTGCCAGTCAATTCCATTCTCATGCCTGTGTCACTCCCTTTACTTCACTGTGATACTGATACATCTGACTATAGCTTCTACTTGTCAGATTCAGGGTAAATTCGATCATATTACGATCACTGGCCCCTAAAGGTTCCTTTACCTTAAGCTCCCTACTCAATTCCAGTACATTGCACCACACCTAAGGCAGAATATCTGATCCTCTAGTGGGCTCAACCACCAGCTGCTCTAAGAAGCCATCTCATAGCTACTCTAGACATTCCCTCTAATGGGATCCACTTCTCCATGGATTGTCACCTTGTCGTGGTGGAGAAGCTCGTGTGGTCCTGAGATCCTGAAAGCGATGCCTTTTGGAGCTACGCTCCTGGTAGGGTCACCCATGGCGGTGAGGTCGTGGGTGAGGTCCCTGACAAAGAACAATCCCACCAGGACCTCAACGGTGGAACAGGCGGACGAAGTTACTTCGAACTCAACAACTATGAAGGCTGCAACAAATCTATCAGCTCCCATCGTCGTGGTTTCCATGCCACTGGAATCGGTTGGTTGATTTGTGAAGTATTGCGTGTTGCTTGGAGCGCAGCATCAAATGCACATTAATTCACCCTGCACTTTCAGAGGGAGTTGCTAAAGTCAGATGTATCGGCATTACAGTGGAGAAAAGGGACTTACAGAGGCATGAGAGGAGCTGCCCAAAGTAAATTGGATTGGGGCTCTTGCAGAGTTAATGGCTGAGCAGCAATGGCAGGAATTTCTGGGAGCAACTCGGAAGGCACGGGATAGATGCAACACAAAGAAAAAATATTCCAAAGGCAGAATGATGCAACTTTGGCTGACAAAGGAAGTTAAGGCCAACATAAAAGCAGAAGAGAGGGTATATAATGGAGCAAAATTAGTTGGAAGTTATTGGCCTTATTTCAAACAATACCAATGGGACCTACAGGGAAGAAGTCATCACCCTGACACAGTGGTGTCAAGAAAACAACCTCTCCCTCAATGTCAGAAAAAGAAAGGAGCTGGTTGTGGATTACAGGAGGAATGGAGACGAGCTAAACCCTATTGACGTCAATGGATCTGGGGCTGAGTGGGTGAACAGCTTCAAGTTCCTCGGCATCCACATCACCGAGGATCTCACGTGGTCTGTACACACCGACTGTATGGTGAAAGAGGAGCTGTTGTGCCTTTTTGTGCCAGATGGTTGAGTAAGTTTGATGTGGGCTTCCAAATCCTTAGAACCTTCTACAGGGCACAATTGAGAGCATCCTGGCTGGCTGCATCACCGCCTGGTATGGGAACTGTACCTCCCTCAATCGCAGGACTCTGCAGAGAGTGGTGCGGACAGCCCAGTGCATCTATAGATGTGAACATCCCACAATTCAGGATATTTACAGAGACAGGTGTGTAAAAAAGGCCCCAAAGGATCATCGGGGACCTGAATCACCCCAACCATAAACTGTTCCAGCTGCTACCATCCAGGAAACGGTACCACAGCATAAAAGCCAGGACCAACAGGCTCCGGGACAACTTCTTCCACCAGGCCATCAGACTGATGAACTCACGCTGATTTGAATGTATTCTATATTACATTGGCTGTTCTATTTATTATATATTATAAATTACTATGATTGCATGTTGCACATTTAGATGGAGATGTGACTTAAAAGATTTTTACTCCTCACGCGTGTGAAGCATGTAAGAAATGAAGTCAATTCAACAATTCAGATTTTTTTTAAAAACAGAAGAAGGCAACTACCAAAGAACCATGGGGGTGCAGGAGAGGATGATAAGCCAATAATATCGAAATGATACCAAATGTTTTCCCAGATATAATAGAGTAGATTTTGGACCGCTGGGAAATGACAGTGGAAAGATAGTAACAGGAGGCAAGGAAATGGCAGATGAACTGAATAAGTATTTTAGAAACATAGAAACACAGAACCTACAGCACAATACAGGCCCTTCGGCCCACAAAGTTGTGCTGAACATGTCCCTACCTTAAAAATTACTAGGGTTACCCATGTACCTATCCAAAATTCTCTTAAAAGTCCCTATCGTATCTGCCTCCACCAGTGTCGCCGGCAGCCCATTCCACACACTCACCACTCTCTACGTAAAATAACTTACCCCTGACATCTCCCCTGTACCTACTCCCCAGCACCTTAAACCTGTGCCCTCTTGTGGCAGCCATTTCATCCCTGGGAAAAAGCCTCTGAATATCCGCACGATCAATGCCTCTCATCATCTTGTACACCCCTATCAGGTCACCTCTCATCCTCCTTTGCTCTGAGGAGAAAAGGCCGAGTTCACTCAGCCTATTCTCATAAGGCATGCTCCCCAATCCAGGCAACATCCTTGTTTGCACCCTTTCGATGGTTTCCACATCCTTCCTGTAGTGAGGCGACCAGAACTGAGCACAGTACTCCAAAAGTGGGGCCTGATCAGGGTCCTGTATAGCTGCAACATTACCTCTCAGCTCCTAAACTCAGTCCCATGATTGATGAAGACCAATACACCATATACCTTCTTAACCACAGAGTCAACCTGCACAGCAGCTTTGAGTGTCCTATGGACTCAGACCCCAAGATCCCTCTGATCCTCCACAGTGCCAGGAGTCTTACCATTAATACTATATCCTGTCATCATATTTGACCTACCAAAATGAACCATTTCACACTTATCTGGGTTGAACTCCATCTGCCACTTTTCAGCCCAGTTTTGCATCCTATCAATGTCCCGCTGTAATCTCTGACAGCCCTCCACACTATCCACAATACCTCCAACCTTTGTGTCATCAACAGACTAACTAACTAACCCACTTCATCCAGATCATTTATAAAAATCACGAAGAGTAAGGGTCCCAGAACAGATCCCTGAGGCACACCACTGGTCACCGATCTCCATGCAGAATATGACCTATCTACAACCACTCTTTGCCTTCTGTGGGCAAGCCAGTTCTGGATCCACAAAGCAATGTCCCCTAGGATCCCATGCCTCCTTACTTTCTCAATAAGCCTATACACTACATCTACTGCTCTTACTTCATCAATGTGGCTAGTGACATCCTCAAAGAATTCAATCAGGCTCGTAACACACGACCTGCCCTTGACAAATATATTCCAACTATTCCTGATCATATTATACCTCTCCAAATGTTCATAAATTTTGCCTCTCAGGATCTTCTCCATCAACTTACCAACCACTGAAGTAAGACTTACTGGTCTATAATTTCCTGGGCTATCTCTATTCTCTTTCTTGAATAAGAAAACAAATTCCACAACCGTCCAATCCTCCAGAACCTCTCCTGTCGCGATTGCTGATACAAAGGTCATTGCCAGAGGCTCAGCACTCTCCCTCCTCATGTCCCACAGTACATCTCATCTGGTCCCGGAGACCTATCCAACTTAATGCCTTCCAAAAGCTCCAGCACATCCTCATTCTTAATATCTACATGTTCAAGCTTTTTAGTCCATTGCAAATCATCACGACAATCACTAAGATCCTTTTCCATAGTGAATACTGAAGTAAAGTATTCATTAAGTACCTCTGCTATTTCCTCTGGTTCCATACACACTTTCCCACTGTCACACTTGATAGGTCCTATTCTTTCATGTCTTATCCTCGTGTTCTTCACATACTTGTAGAATGCCTTGGGGTTTTCCTTAATCCTGCCCGCCAGGGCCTTCTCATGGCCCCTTCTGTCTCCCCTAATTTCCCTCTTAAGCTCCTTCCTGTTAGCCGTATAATCTTCTAAATCTCTAACATTACCTAGCTCTCTGAACCTTTCGTGAGCTTTTCTTTTTTTTTGCAAAAGTCTTCACTGTAGAAGACACAAGTAGCATACCAAAAGTTCGAGAGGGTCGGGGGCAGAAGTGTGTGTAGTTGCTACTATTAAAGAGATGATGCTTGGGAAAGACGATGGTCTGTTGTTGAATAATTCACCTGGACCTGACGGACTTCAGGCCAGGGCAGGTCGCTGCAGAGACTGTGGAAATATTGAAATGATCTTTCAAGAGTCACTAGATTCTAGTTTGCTTCCTGAGGACTGGAAAGAGCAAATGTCACTCCATTCTTCAAGAAGGCAGGGAAACAGAAGAAAGGGAATTATTGGCTGCGTTTCATGTTTAGGGTGTGGTTTCTGAGTAGCTGGACGCACATGACAAAATAGGCCAAAGTCAGTAGGGCTTCCTTAAGGCAAAATAATGCTTGACAAATCTGTTGGAATTCTTTGAGGAAATAACAAGCAGGATAGACAAAGGAGAATCAGTTGATGGTGTGTACTTGGATTTTCAGAAGGCCTTTGACAAGGTACCACACGTGAGGCTGCTAAACAAGGTAAGAGCCCATGGTATTATAGGAACGATTGTCACATGAATAGCTGATTTGCAGGATGCAAAGAGTGTGAATAGTGGGATCCTTTTCGAATTGGCTGCTGATTACTAGTTGTGCTCTAAAGGGGTCTGTGTTGGGACCAATTCTTTTCCATTGTATGTCAATGATTTGGATGATGAAGTTGATGGCTTTGTGGCCAGGTTTGTGGACAATATGAAGTTAGGCGGCGGGGCGAGTGGAGTGGAGGAAGCAGAGAGGCTGCAGAAGTCTGCAGATGGATTAGGAGAATGGACAAAGAAGTGGCAGATGGAATACAGTGTCAGGAAGTGTTTGGTCATGTACTTTGATACAAGCATAGGCTATTTTCTCAATGGACAAAATCCAAAACTCCAAGGGGCAAAGGGATTTGGGAGTCCTTGTGCAGGACCCCCTAAGTGTTCATTTGTAGGTTGAATCAGTGGTGAGGAAGGAAAGTGAAATGTTAGCATTCATTTCAAGAGGACTAGAGTAGAAAAGCAAGGATGTACTGGTGAGTCTTTATAAGGCAGTGGTGAGGCCTCACTTGGAGTATTGTGAGCAGTGTTTGGCCCCTTATTTAAGAAAGGACACTGGGGAGGGTTCAGAGGGGATTCTCAACAATGATTCCAGGATTGAAAGGGTTACCATATGAGCAGCGATTGAAGCTCTGGAATTTAGTAGGACTGAGGGGAGGGGGGATCTTTGAAACTTATCGAGTGTTGGAAGGCCTCAATAGAGTGGACATAAGGAGGGTGTTTCCTTTGCTGGGGAAGCCTAGGACCAGAGGGCAGAGCCTCAAAGTATTAGCAAGCCATTTTGAACAGAGACGAAGAGAAATTTCTTTATAGCCAGAGGGTGATGGCTTGGTCACTGGGTGCTTTTAAGGTGCATTTAGGTCCCTGATTAGTCAGGGTGTGAAAGTTAAGAGAAGAAGACAGGACAATGGGGGTTGAGAGGGAAAAGGACCAGACATGATGAAATGGTAGAGCAGACTCAATGGGCCAAATGGCCTATTTCTGTTCCTGTGTCTTATGGTATACAAGTCAAAGCATTGTGTAGTGAGACTGTGAAGAAGGACAGACAGATGATAGGGCAAAATTGCAGTCATGGGATGAGGTAAAGATCAGAAAGGGTGATGAATACAGGACTGAGGGCTTTATATTTGAATATACGCAGCATACGGAACGAAGTAGATGATTTTGCTGCAGTTAGACGCTGGTAGGTATGGCGTTATGGGCATCACTCAGTCATGGCTGAAAGAAGATCATAGTTGGGAGCTTGACATCCAAGGACACACATTGGATCAAAGGGGAGGCAGATAGGCAGAGGGAGCAGCATGGCTGTGTTGGTAAAAAATGAAATCAAATACTTAGAAAGGGGTGACATAGGATCAAAAGCAGTTAAATCCTTGTGGGTAGAGTTAAGAAACTGCAAGGGCAACAAGACCCTGGTGAGAGTTAGATACAGACCTCCAAACTGTAGCCAAGGATGTGAGATATAAATTACGATGATTGATAGAAAGGGCACATTAGAAGGGCAATGTTACGGCAGTCTTGGAAGATTTCAATATGCAGGTAGATTAAGAAAATCAGGTTGGTGATTACAAATAAGATGCTAGTATGGATAAAAGATTGGTTGACAGGAGCCAAAGAATGAGAATACAGGGAGCCTCTTCTGGTTGACTGCCAGTGGCAGGGTCCCTACCAAAGGAGGTGTGAGGCACTCCTTTCCTCCGTGAGTTTGCAGGTCACCATTAGGCAAGGTGTAGCACCCGCTTAGCCACCTAATCAGGGTCACATGAAGCAAAGACCATATGCATAGCTGGTGCATATTGCAAGTCCTGGTTATGTGACCACTGATGCCAGGCAGACCATCTCTAAAGAATATTCATAATGGCTGGAGTCATCCATCTTGTCTTCTTTATAATTTATTGTTGGTTGAGAAACAGCACGGAATAGGCCCTTCGAACTGCTTCCTCCAGCCATTGCTCGATTTAATCCTAGCCTAATTACAAGACAATTTACAATGACCAATTGACGTATCAACCAGTGGGAGGAAACTTGAGCATCCGGGGGAAACCCGAGCACGTACAAAACTCCTTACAGGAGGCCGCGGAATTGAACCCGGGTCGTCTGTACTGAAAAGCATTGCGCTAAACACGACACTAAACCCTGCCCTGGCCCAGAAGAAGGCAACGGCAAACCAGTTCTGTAGAAGAACCAAATACAACCATGGCTACCATGTCATATGATGTGACAGATAATGATAATGGTGGCAAGTGGTTTTCCGCAGGGGTTCGGTATTGGGAACGCTTTTTTCCACGTTATTTGTCTTCAGTTTGGATGATGAACTTGATGGCTTTGTGGCCGAGTGTTCAGATGATACAAAGACACGCGGAGGGGAAGGTAGTGTCGAAGAAGCAGGGAGTTTGCGGAAGGATCAGGATAGATTGAGAGAATGGGCAAAGTAGTGGCAGATGCAATCTAGTGTAGGGAAGCGTATGTTTGCGCGCTTCAGTAGAACCGATAAAGGCGTAAACTATTTTTCTGAATGAGGAGAAAATTCAAAAATCTGAGGAGCAAAGAGACTGCAAAGTTAGTATTCATTTTGTGAGGACCAGAATATAAGAGGAAGGATCTGATGCTGAGACTTAATAAGGTAGTGGTCGGACCGCACCAGGAGTATAGTGAGCAGTTTTGAGCCCCACACTGATAAAAGCTGTGCTGGCATTGGAGAGGATCAAGAGGAGGCTTACGAGAATGATTCCAGGAATGAAAGGATGACTGTCTGAGGTGTGTTGATGGCTCTGGGCTGTACTTGCTGGCATTCAGAAGAAGGTGGGGGGGATCTCATTGAAAACTAATGAATATTGGAAGGCCTAGATAGAGTGGATGCGGAGAGGACATTTCCGACTGTGGGTGAGTTAAGGACCAGAGGGCACAGCCTCAGATTGGAGGGATATCCATTCAGAACAGAGATGAGGAGAAATTTTTATTAGCAAGAGGGTAGTAAAGCTGTGGAATTCTTTGCCCCAGATGGCTGTGGAGACCAGGTTTATATTTAAAGCTGAGCTTAACAGCTTCTTGATGAGTCAGACAGGTCTATTATCACCGGCATGTGACCTGAAATTTGGTAACTTAGCAGCAGCAGTTCAATGCAATACATAATACAGCAGAGAAAATATATATGTATATGTAACCCTCAGGCTCGGCCAGCATGTCATCGTCCAGGGGAAGACAACTTCTGGCCTCACCAAACTGAGAAATCACGTTCGTGTGGATGATGCCTGAGGTGTTGCCCAGTTACAAATCCGCACCGCAAAATACCAGACAGTACACCACATGCAATTAAACGATAGAACTTCATAAATCTTAATCTGGATAGAGAATTAGTAAAGAAAATAAAAAGTAAAATGGCCCATTTTAAGGAAAAAGTTCATTGCACAACGTTGGAGCTCACTGTTTCTTCATTTGTTCCCGTCGACCTCCAACCGTAGCCGGCCTTCGGGCCCTCGCTCCTCAGTCTACTCCATCCAGGGGTCTTCCGAATCTCTCCATTCACGTCCTCTCTCTCCATCGCTCCCCGACGAAAGGCTGCGAAAACCCGGCTCCCAGACACACGGGAAAGAACAACATTTCTCCCATTGGATAGTCCCTGCATTCCAAATTCCCGTTATCTCCAGCCAAAACCCAAACATCGCTGCTACAGAGAAACCATTACCTCAACAGTAGAACATTACATAGAAACCATTACATCAGCCTTAGCAGTGAAACCTTACAGCGTGTTACATAAATATAATAGTAAATAAAATAAAAATAACAAGAAATAAATGGACAAGTAAATCAATTTCATATATTTATATTTTTAAATGTGCAAAAACAGAAATACTGTATATTTTTAAAAAGTGAGGTAGTGTCCAAAGTTTCAATGTCCTTTAGGAATTGGATGGCAGAGGGGAAGAAGCTGTTCCTGAATCATTGAGTGTGTTCCTTCAGGCTCCTGTACCGCCTCCCTGATAGCAGAGGGGAAGAAGCTGTTCCTGAACATTGAGTGTGTGTCTTCAGGCTCCTGTACCTCCTCCCTGATGGCAGAGGGGAAGAAACTGTTCCTGAATCGTTGAGTGTGTGTCTTCAGGCTCCTGTACCTCCTCCCTGATGGCAGAGGGGAAGGAGCTGTTCCTGAATCGTTGAGTGTGTGTCTTCAGGCTCCTGTACCTCCTCCCTGATGGCAGAGGGGAAGGAGTTGATCCTGAATCGTTGAGTGTGTGTCTTCAGGCTCCTGTACCTCCTCCCTGATGGCAGAGGGGAAGAAGCTGTTCCTGAATCATTGAGTGTGTTCCTTCAGGCTCCTGTACTGCCTCCCTGATGGCAGAGGGGAAGAAGCTGTTCCTGAATCATTGAGTGTGTGTCTTCAGGCTCCTGTACCTCCTCCCTGATGGCAGAGGGGAAGAAACTGTTCCTGAATCGTTGAGTGTGTGTCTTCAGGCTCCTGTACCTCCTCCCTGATGGCAGAGCGGAAGGAGCTGTTCCTGAATCGTTGAGTGTGTGTCTTCAGGCTCCTGTACCTCCTCCCTGATGGCAGAGGGGAAAGAGTTGATCCTGCATCGTTGAGTGTGTGTCTTCAGGCTCCTGTACCTCCTCCCTGATGGCAGAGGGGACGAAGCTGTTCCTGAATCATTTAGTGTGTGCCTTCAGGCTTCTGTACCTCCTCCCTGATGGTAACAGTGAGAAGATGGCATGTCCTGGGTGATGGGGGTCCTTAATAATGGACGCTGCCTTTCTGAGACATCGCTCCCTGAAGATGTCCCGGGTACTTTGGAGGCTAGTGCCCAAAGTGGAGCTGACTAGACTTAGAACCTTCTGCAGTTGCTTTCAGTCCTGTGCATTAGCCCTTCCATACCAGACAATGACGCAGCCTGTCAACATGCTCTCCATGGTACAACCATAGAAATTTTTGAGTGCATTTGTTAACATGCCAAATCTCTTCAAACTTCTAATAAAATATAGCCACTGTCTTGGCTGCTTTATAACTGCATTGATATGTTGGGACCAGGTTAGATCCTTAGAGATCTTAACACCCAAGAACTTGAAGCTGCTCATGTTCTCCACTTCTGATCCCTCTATGAGGATTGGTATGTATTCCTTCCTCTTACCCTTCCTGAAGTTCACCATCAGCTCTTTCATCTTACTGACTTTGAGTGCCAGGTTGTTGATACTGCACCACTCCACTGATTGCCATATCTCACTCCTGTACGCCCTCTCGTCACCACCTGAGATTCTACCAGCAATGGTTGTATCATCAGAAAATTTACAGATGGTATTGGAGCTATGCCTGGCCACACAGTCATGTGTATGCAGACGGTAGAGCAGTGGGCTAAGCACACACCCCTGAGGTGCACCGGTGATGATCATCAGAGAAGAGGGAGGATATGTTATCAGCAATCTGCACAAATTGTGGTCTTCCGGTTCAGAAGTCGAGGATCCAATTGCAGAGGGAGATGCAGAGGCCCAGGTTCTGTAACTTCTCAATCAGGATTGTGGGAATGATGGTATTAAATTCTGAACTATAGTCGATGAACAGCATCCTGACGTAGGTGTTTGTATTGTCCAAGTGGTCTAAAGCCATGTGGAGAGCCATGGAGATTGGGTCTGCCGTTGACCTATTGTGACGATAGGTAAGTTGCAGAGGGTCCAGGTCCTTGCTGAGGCAGGAGTTCAGTCTAGTCAAGACCAACCTTTCAAAGCATTTCATCACTTTCGATGTGAGTGCTACCGGGCGATAGTCATTAAGGCAGCCCACGTCACTCTTCTTGGGCACTGGTATAATTGTTGTCTTTTTGAAGCAAGTGGGAACTTCCACCCGTCGCAGTGAGAGGTTGAAAATGTCCTTGAATACTCCGGTAGGGTGTGAAGGTTTATGGGGAGAAAGCAGTTTTGAGCCCCACACTTATAAAAGATGTGCTGGCATTGGAGGGGATCACGAGAATGATTCTGGGAATGAAAGGGTGACTATCGGGGTAGTGTTCGACGGCTCTAGGCTGTACTCACTGGCGTGCAGAAGATGGTGGGGGGAATCTCACTGAAAACTATTGAATATTGAAAGGTCTAGATAGAGTGGATGTGGAGTGGATATTTTCGACTGTGGGTGAGTTTAGGACCAGAATTTGAGAAGATTAATAAATCAACTGTGATGGAATGGCGGTGCAGACTCAATGTGCCAAGTGGCCTAATTCTACTCCGATGCCGCGTGGTCTTATGGTGTTATGGTCTTTAGAAGTGAGGCAAAGCAGCAGTGAGGTCGTGGACCGTATAAAGATGGTGCAGAAGGAGGTGCTGGTTGACTTGAGAAAAATTAGGGTGGGTAACTCCTCAGGGTCTGACAAGGTGTTCCCTCAAACCCTGTGGGAGGCAAATGCAAAAGTTGCAGGAGCCCCGGCAAAGATATCTAACACTTCCTTAGTGACAGGTGAGGCACTGGAGGATTAGAGGACAGCTGATGTTGTTCCGCTGTTAACGAAGGCTCCAAGGATAAACGAGAAAATTATAGGCCTGACATCAGCAGTGGGAAAGTTATTGGAAGGTATTCTAAGGGACTGGATATATTGGATTTTGGATAGCCAGGGACTGATTAGGGATAGTCAGCATGGCTTTGTGCGTGTTTGGTCGTATCTGAGCAATCTTATAGCATATTTCTAGGACGTTAACAGGAAAGTTGATGAAGGCAAGGCAGTGGAATTTGGCTGCACAGACTTTAGCAAGGCCTTTGACGAGGTCCCACAGGGTCAAGAAGGTTCAATCACTTGGCATTCAAGATGAGGGAGTAAATTGGATTAGACGTTGACTTTGAGAAGCCAGAGAGTGGAAGAAGGTGGTTGCCTCTCTGACCGGAGGCCTGTGACTAGCAGAGTGCCTCAGGGATCAGTGCTGGTTGCTTTCCTGTTTCTCATCTCTGTCAATGATCTGGATGATAATGTGGTAAACTGCACCAGCAGATGACACTGAGATTAGGGTGGGGAGTATAAGACTATGAGGCATAGGAGCAGAATTAGGCCATTCAACCCATCGAGTCTTTCCTCCATTCCATCACGGCTGATCCCGAATCCTACTCAACCTCACATGCCTGCCTTCTCTTTGACGCCCTGACCAATCAGGAAACTATCAATTTTCACTTTAAATAAACCAACAGACTTTGCCTCCACCAGATTCTGTGACAGGGCATTCCACAGATTCACTATTCTCTGGTTTTAAAAAATTCCTCCTTACCTCTGTTCTGAAGGGTCATCCTTCATTTCTGAGGCCGTGCCCTCCAGTTCTGGATACCCCCACTGTAGGAAACATCCTCTCTAGTCCTTTCAGTTGGTTTCGATGAGATCCCCTCCCCACGTTCTTCTAAATTCCAGTGAGTATAGGCCCAAAGCTGCCAAATGCTCCCCAAATGTTAACCCCTTCATTCCCAGAATCTGGACTCTCTCCAATGACAACACATCCCTTCTGAGATAAGGGGCCCAAAGCTGACAGTGCAGCCTGACCAGTATCTTATAAAACCCCAGCATTATCTCCTTCTTTTTATATTCTATTCCCCTTGAAATGAATGCCAACATTACATTTCCCTTCTTTACCACAGACTCAACCTGCAAGTTAACCTTCTGGGAGTTTTGAATGAGGACTCTTAAGTCCCTCTGCACCTCTGATGTTTGAACCTTCTCCACATTTAGATAATACTCTGCACTATTGTTCCTTTCACCAAAATGCAGTATCATACATTTCCCATTCCATCTGCCACTTTTTTGCCCATTCTTCACATTTGTCTAAGTCCTGCTGAAACTCCATTGCTTCCTCAGCACTACCCACCCCTCCACCATCTTTGTATCATCCGCAAACTTTGACACAAAGCCACCAATTCCATTAATTAAATCATTGACAAACAATGTGTAATGTAGTGGTCCCAATACTGACCCCTGAGGAACATCACTAGTCACTGGCAGCCAACCAGAAAAGGTTCCCTTTATTCCCACATTGCCTCCTGCCTGTCAGCCATTCCTCTCTCCATGCCAGTATTTTCCTGTAAGGCCAGAGGTGTCGTGGTCCGGTTAGGTTCCCCTTTAAATTTAGGTAGGTTGCATTATGATCCGGACTATTGACTCTTTGTTCCCTTCTAATTCCGTTTCACGTGTCCCTTGAGCTTGACAATCAAGGTGATCTACTCTCGACCCGAACCGGCAGCTCATAAGCCCCTGGCTTTCGCTGTTTGGGGCGAGAGTGTTAAGAAAACTTTGCAAGTCGCCGTCGCTACCACAAGCCAGAGTGGGTCCAGCCCGCATCAGAGTACCAGCAATTCGCCTTCCGTTGCCAGAGTGGGTCCGGGCAAGGTCAATCTGCCAGGGGTGAGTTGAAGGCGGAGTCCTGGCTCGACGTTCATGCCCTGTGTCCATGTCTATGCCCCCGAAGAAGAGTCCCGGCCCGATGCCTGATCTGAAGGAGGAGTCCTGGCTCAATGTTCCTGTCCTGTGTTTTGGTGTCCACGTTTCTGGCTGCGGTGAATCAAGGTCCCAGTCTCCTAGTCCAGGGTCCGTGACGATCCAGTTTCTACGTTCCCGGCTGTGGCGATCCATGTATCCAAGTCCAAGGGCCGTGGGGGTCCCAGAACCCAGGGTCCCAGTCATGGCCGCGGCTGTCCATGTTCCCACTGTCCAAGTCCAAGGGCCATGGGGGTCCCAGAACCCAGGGTCCCAGTCATGGCCGTGACGATCCATGTTCCTACTGTACAAGTCCAAGGCCCATGGGGGTCCCCAGTCCCCAGAGTCACAGTCATGGCCGCGGCTGTCCATGTTCCCACTGTCCAATCCAAGGGCCATGGGGGTCCCAGAACCCAGAGTCACAGTCATGGCCGTGACGATCCATATTCCCACTGTCCAAGTCCAAGGGCCATGGGGGTCCCAGATCCCAGGGTCCCAGTCATGGCCGTGACGATCCATGTTCCCACTGTCCAAGTCCAAGGGCCATGGGGGTCCCCAGTCCCCAGGGTCCCAGTCATGGCCGTGACGATCCATGTTCCCACTGTCTAAGTCCAAGGGCCATGGGGGTCCCAGAACCCAGAGTCCCAGTCATGGCCGTGACGATCCATGTTCCCACTGTCTAAGTCCAAGGGCCATGGGGGTCCCAGAACCCAGGGTCCCAGTCATGGCCGCGGCTGTCCATGTTCCCACTGTCCAAGTCCAAGGGCCGCGACTGTTCATGTTCCCACTGTCCAAGTCCAAGGCCCGCGGCTGTCCATGTTCCCACTGTCCAAGTCCAAGGTCCGCGGCTGTCCATGTTCCCACTGTCCAAGTCCAAGGTCCGCGGCTGTCCATGCTCCCACTGTCCAAGTCCAAGGCCCATGGCAGTCCCAGAACCCTGGGTCCCAGTCATGGCCGCGGCTGTCCATGTTCCTACTGTCCAAGTCCAAGGTCCGCGGCTGTCCATGTTCCCACTGTCCAAGTCCAAGGTCCGCGGCTGTCCATGTTCCCACTGTCCAAGTCCAAGGTCCGCGGCTGTCCATGTTCCCACTGTCCAAGTCCAAGGTCCGCGGCTGTCCATGTTCCCACTGTCCAAGTCCAAGGTCCGCGGCTGTCCATGTTCCCACTGTCCAAGTCCAAGGTCCGCGGCTGTCCATGTTCCCACTGTCCAAGTCCAAGGCCCATGGCAGTCCCAGAACCCTGGGTCCCAGTCATGGCCGTGACGATCCATGTTCCCACTGTCCAAGTCAAGGGCCATGGGGGTCCCAGAACCCAGGGTCCCAGTCATGGCCGTGACGATCCATGTTCCCACTGTCCAAGTCCAAGGCCCATGGCGGTCCCAGAACCCTGGGTCCCAGTCATGGCCGTGACGATCCATGTTCCCACTGTCCAAGTCCAAGGGCCATGGGGGTCCCCAGTCCCCAGAGTCACAGTCATGGCCGCGGCTGTCCATGTTCCCACTGTCCAAGTCCAAGGGCCATGGCGGTCCCAGAACCCAGGGTCCCAGTCATGGCCGCGGCTGTCCATGTTCCCACTGTCCAAGTCCAAGGGCCATGGGGGTCCCCAGTCCCCAGAGTCACAGTCATGGCCGTGGCTGTCCATGTTCCCACTGTCCAAGTCCAAGGGCCGCGACTATCCATGTTCCCACTGTCCAAGTCCAAGGCCCATGGCGGTCCCAGAACCCAGGGTCCCAGTCATGGCCGCGGCTGTCCATGTTCCCACTGTCCAAGTCCAAGGTCCGCGGCTGTCCATGTTCCCACTGTCCAAGTCCAAGGTCCGCGGCTGTCCATGTTCCTACTGTCCAAGTCCAAGGTCCGCCGCTGTCCATGTTCCCACTGTCCAAGTCCAAGGTCCGCGGCTGTCCATGTTCCCACTGTCCAAGTCCAAGGTCCGCGGCTGTCCATGTTCCTACTGTCCAAGTCCAAGGTCCGCGGCTGTCCATGTTCCTACTGTCCAAGTCCAAGTTCCGCGGCTGTCCATGTTCCCACTGTCCAAGTCCAAGGGCCGCGGCTGTCCATGTTCCCACTGTCCAAGTCCAAGGTCCGCGGCTGTCCATGTTCCTACTGTCCAAGTCCAAGGTCCGCGGCTGCCAATGTTCCTACTGTCCAAGTCCAAGGTCCGCGGCTGTCCATGTTCCCACTGTCCAAGTCCAAGGTCCGCGGCTGTCCATGTTCCTACTGTTCAAGTCCAAGGGCCATGGCGGTCCCAGAACCCAGAGTCACAGTCATGGCCGCGGTTGTCCATGTCCACACTGTCCAAGTCCAAAGCCCATGGCAGTCCCAGAACCCTGAGTCCCAGTCATGGCCGTGACGATCCATGTTCCCACTGTCCATGTCCAAGGTCCGTGGTGGTCCCCTGTCCCCAGAGTCACAGTCATGGCCGCGGCTGTCCATGTTCCCACTGTCCAAGTCATGGCCCCGATGATCCCAGTTCCCTGTTTCCAAGTCCCTGGTCTCCCAATCCGTGGTTCGTGTTCCTCTTTGTCCTCCTTGATTTACCGATTTTCTGTGTAGCGAGTAATAAACGCTATTTTATTGAACCTAGGAAAGACATGTTTGTGTCCTGCGTGTGGCTCCTCTCCCAGCACCCTTGTCCCCACGTTGTAACAATAGGATTTTATCTTGTTAAGCAGCCTCATGTGTGGCATCTTATCAAACACCTTCAGAAAATCCAAGTAAATGACATCCACTGCCTCTCCTTTGTCTACCTTCCTTGTTACTTCCTCGGAGAACTCTAGCAGATTTGTCAGGCAAGATTTCCCCATGCAGACTTTGATTTATTTTATCATTGGTCTCCAAGTACCTCGAAAACTCATCCTTAATGATAGACTCCAACATTTCCCCAACCACTGAGGTTAGGCTAAGTGGACTATAATTTCCTTTCTTTTCCCTTCCTCCACAAAGTACGTATAAAGTTCATCTGCTATTCCTTTGTCCCCCAGTACTACCTCACCAGCATCATTTTCCAGTGGTCCAATATCAACTCTCACTTCCCCTTTATTCTGTATAAAACTGAAAAAGCTTTTATTATCCTGCTTTATGTTGTTGGCTAGTTTGCCCTCATATTTCATCCTTTCCTTTCTTATCAATGAAATACACACAAAATGCTGGAGGAACTCATCAGGCCAGTCAGCATCTATGGAATGAAGTACAGTTGACGTTTCATGCTGAGACCCTTCGACAGGACCCGTTGACTGTACATTTTTCCATACATGCTGCCTGGCCTGCTGAGTTCCTCCAGCATCTTGTTTGTGTTAGAACATAAGGGCATAAGAAATAGGAGAAGCAGTAGGCCATTCAGCCCATCGAGCCAGCCCCGCCATTCAATAAGATCGTGGCTGATTGGTCCGTAAACTCAGCTCCATCTACCTGCCTTTTCCCCATAACCCTTAATTCCACTACTATGTAAAAATCTACCTAACTGTATCTTAAATATATCTAGTGGCGAAGCCTCAACTGCTTCCCTGGGCAGAGAATTCCACAGATTCACCACTCTCTGGGGAAATTAATTTCTCCTCATCCCATCTTAAATCTTCTCCCCTGAATCTTGAGGCAATGTCCCCTTGTTCTAGTCTCACCTACCAATGGAAACAACTTTCCTACTTGTATCTTATCTATTCCTTTCAAAATTTTGTATGTTTCTCTAAGATCCCCTCTCATTCTTCTGAATTCCAGAGAGCATAGGCCCAGGTGACTCAATCTCTCCTCGTAGGTTAACTCCTTCATCTCTGGAATCAACCTGGTGAACCTCCAAAGCCTCCAAAGCTAGTACATCCTTTGTACCAGAACTGCACACAGTACTCCAGATGCGGCCTCACCAGTACCCTGTACAGTTGCAGCATAACCTCCCTGCTCTTCAATTCAATCCCTCCAGCAATGAAAGCCGACGTCCCATTTGCCTTCTTAATAACCTGTCGTAC